>NC_092337.1:77760000-78072500 GCF_046630445.1 Rutidosis leptorrhynchoides | reverse complement strand
TTCTGTCCGTGTGACGCTACGCTATTATTAATCATTGTAAGTTATGTTCAACCTTTTTATATTAATGTCTCGTAGCTAAGTTATTATTATGCTTATTTAAATCAAAGTAATCATGATGTTGGGCTAAATATTAAAGACGGGGTTATTGGGCTTTGTACCATAATTGGGGTTTGGACAAAAGAACGACACTTGTGGAAATTAGACTATGGGCTATTAATGGGCTTTATATTTGTTTAATTGAATGATATTTCGTTAATTTAATATAAAGATTTACAATTGGACGTACCTATAAATAACCATATACACTCGATCGGACACGATGGGCGGGATATTTATAAGTACTAATAATCGTTCATTTAACCGGACATGGGGATGGATTAATAGTCAATGGACTCATTAAAACAGGGGTGAATTATGTACAAGGACACTTGGCGTAATTGTAAACAAAGTATTAAGACCTTGTTACAGTTTAAGTCCCCAATTAGTTGGAATATTTGACTTCGGGTATAAGGATAATTTGACGAGGACACTCGCACTTTATATTTATGACGGATGGACTGTTATGGAAAAAAACCAGATGGACATATCGAATAATCCAGGACAAAGGACAATTAACCCATGGTAATAAATTAAAATCAACACGTCGAACATCATGATTACGGAAGTTTAAATAAGCATAATTCCTTTATTTTATATCTTATCACAATTTTATTTACTGTACTTTTAATTATCGCAATTTTATCGTCATTTTAATTATCGCACTTTAAATTATCGTTATTTACTTTACGCTTTAAATTAAGTTATTTTTATTTTTAATATTTTACATTAGGTTTTAACTGCGACTAAAGTTTTAAAATCGACAAACCGGTCATTAAACGGTAAAAACCCCCTTTTATAATAATAATATTACTTATATATATATATTTATATTTATACAAATATAGTTTTAAAAATATAGCGTTAAACTTGGCTAGTTCCCTGTGGACGAACCGGACTTACTAAAAACTACACTACTGTAGGATTAGGTACACTGCCTATAGTGTTGTAGCAAGGTTTAGGTATATCCACTCTATAAATAAATAAATAACTTGTGTAAAATTGTATCGTATTTAATAGTATTTCGTAGTAAAAATTAATAGTATTTTGTACCCCTTCGCTTTAACATCAAGTATTTTTGGCGCCGCTGCCGGGGAAAAACAACGCCGAAAGCGAAACGCTATAGAAAAAAAAAAGATTTTATTAATTTTTAATTTCTTTTTGTAAAAATACGTTTTAGATATTAAAAATACAAAAATATAAAAAGAAAAACAAAATATATATATTTTTAAGAGTTGTTCAAAATATATAAAATTATAAAGTAATTTTTATTTCTATTTTAGTTTTTAAATATAAGTTTTATTTAATTTATATAAATATTTTATATAAATATTAAAATAGAAAAAAACAATTTTAATAATAATAATCGGGCCTGACACTGTAGCAGCCCAAACTTCTGGCCTGGATCCAAGAACCATGCGATCGCATGGCCAGAACAAAGAAACCTCATGCGGTCGCATGAGGTGAAAAGACTGGTCTGATCCTTGGATCCATCGAATTAGGGTTAGGTTTTTATTATTATTATTATCAATTAATTAAGATTAGGGTTAATTATTATATGATTTAGTTTTAAGTTTTATTTAATTTGTATTTTTAGTTTTAATTAGTTTTATTAATATAATAAATTAATACTTTTATAAAATAAATAATATAAAAATAATATTTTTATAAAAATTGTATTTTTTTACAACTTTAAGTTTTATTTTTATGTTTTATATCTTTTTATTCGTAATATTTGTATTTTTATCGTTCGTAATTAGTTTTTAATCTAGTATTTTGCCGTAGTTATTTTTATTTCTACATTTTTAGGCTTTGCCGTAAAATCCCTTAAGTGCTTTTTCTTTAGATTAAGATTTAGGCGTATTAGAATTTTACGACGTCGCTTATCGCTTTAATATTTTTTAAATTTTAGTGCCTTTTTAAGTTATTGCCGTTTTAGATATAGAATTCCTTTTAAACTTTAATACCTTTAGACGTAAGTTTTAATTTTTAGTTTTTAGACTTTTGAGTTTCGACGCTTTACTTTCTTATTTTTCGACGTTTTTTTTTACCTTTTATTTTTCTACGTTTTTCGACACACTCTTTTTCTTTCTTATTTCTCGATGCTCTAGTTTTTAGGATATAAATTTTTATTTCAAAACTTCAACGAAAAATTATTTTAAGCGGTTAAATTGATAGACATCCAAAATTTTCTGGTTCGCAGTAATAGTTAGATTTGTTAGTGGTGAGTTGTAGGCTTCCGATTTAAAGGATCCTGGCTACCTGCTGCATCTATTGGCTATTCGAAACGTGGGCAAAATCAGAAAAGTCTATTAATTTGATAACTTATATAATTTTTATCTTTATAACTAATAGGATATTCAGTGAATGCACCAAGCAAAACGTTCACTACCTTTCATACGTTCACCACCTGTAACACGATCAAGACATCTAGCCAATATTGTCGCCGTTGATTTTTCTTTAGAATCGTCATCAAGTCGACCAAATACTTCAATTCAAATTTCCGATAATCCATTTTTTGAACCCGACCTCATAATTGAGAATCCGGAGGATATTCAGGGACAATTCAGAGATCCTGAACCACTAATCATTCCTCCTGAACCACAAATCACTCATCCAGAGATTGTCGAGGAAGGAACCATTAAATTAGAATCCTGTAGTGATTCAGATTCAAAAAATTCAATCATGGAGAATCTGGAACCTCTAAGTATGGAAGACCGAATGAGAGCTAAACGCACTGGTCAAGGTCACGCAATTACTCAACCAGACATTAATGCGCCAGATTATGACATCAAAGGACAAATCCTACACATGATAACTAATCAATGCCAATTTAGTGGTGCACCGAAGGAAGATCCAAACGAACATCTTCGAACCTTTAATAGGATCTGTACTTTATTTAAAATAAGAGAAGTGGAGGATGAACAGATATATCTCATGTTATTTCCCTGGACTTTAAAGCGAGAAGCCAAAGATTGGTTAGAATCGTTACCTGAAGGGGCGATTGATACATGGGATGTCTTAGTTGAAAATTTTCTTAAACAATTCTTTCCGGCATCTAAAGTCATAAGACTTCAAGGAGAAATTGTTACGTTCACGCAGAAGCCAAATGAAACTTTATATGAGGCATGGACAAGATTTGGAAAGTTATTGAGAGGATGTCCGCAACATGGTTTAGACACTTATCAAATAGTACAAATATTCTACCAAGGATGCGACATCACTACAAGAAAAGACATCGATATAGCAGCTGGTGGTTCCATTATGAAGAAAACCGCAAGTGAAGCTTTCAAAATTATTGATAACACTGCTTCTCACTCACATGAGTGGCACCAAGAAAAAGACATCGTTAGATCATCTAAAGCGGCTAGAGCCGATTCTAGCCATGACTTTGATTAAATTTCTGCAATGATAGATGCTATCGAGAGACGAATGGAAAAGATGACTAAGGATATTCACTCAATACGAATTAGTTGTGAGCAGTGTGGAGGACCACATTTGACAAAAGATTGTCTCAGCATTGAACAAACAATGGAACAAAGAGAGAATGTTTCATATATAAACCATAGGCCTGGAAATAATTATCAGAATAATTATCAACCGCCAAGACCAATTTACAATCAAAACTAGAATTATAACCGAAATGTTTCATACAACAACCAACAAGGTCCTAGCAATCAACAAGTATCTAACAATACTTACAATCAGCAAAGACCTATTTTTCCAAATAAACCACCACAAACCGATGATAAAAAGCCAAATTTAGAAGATATGATGTTGAAGCTAGTTGAATCTCAAACTCAGTTTTTCACATCTCAGAAACAAACCAATGAACAAAATGCTCAAGAATTTAGAAATCATCAAGCTTCTATTCAAAATTTGGAACAAGAAGTAAGTAACCTAGCAAGGTTGATAGGTGAAAGAAAACCGGGAAGTCTACCTAGTGATACAAATGCTAACCCCCGGAATGAAACAGCTAAAGCCATTACCACGAGAAGTGGTATTACACTTAAACTACCTAAAATACCTGTAATTTCTGCTGACTCTATTCCTACTACACAGGCACCACAACCTGAGCAAGAGAAGGAAACAGAACCGGAAGTTGAAACTGTTAATGAAGATAACACAGTTAAAGCTAAGCCTTATGTTAAACCATACCAACCACCACTTCCTTACCCGAGGAAAATGAGAAAATAAAGACTTGAAGCCGAGCAATCCAAATTTTTGGATATGTTTAAACAAATAAATGTAAATCTTCCTTTCATTGATGTAATTTCAGGAATGCCCAGATATGCTAAATTTCTGAAAGATCTAATCACAAATAGAAAGAAAATGGAAGAACTCTCGGCTGTTACTATGAATACTAATTGTTCTACAGTGTTGTTGAATAAGATACCAGAAAAATTATCTGATCCAGGAAGTTTCACAATTTCATATTTTCTGGGTAGTCTTAGTTCAATAGAAGCATTGGCAGATTTAGGTGCTAGTATAAATTTAATGCCGTATTCATTATACGCAAAACTAGACCTCGGAGAATTGAAACCAACACGAATAAGCATACAACTAGCAGATCGATCAGTAAAATATCCTAGAGGGATAATGGAGAACATGTTAGTTAAAGTTGGTACTTTAGTATTTCCAGTAGATTTTGTTATTCTGGACATGGAAGAAGATTCTCGAGTTCCTCTCATATTAGGAAGGCCATTCTTAAACACGGCTAAAGCAATAATAGACGTGTTCGGTAAGAAATTGACCCTAAGTATAGAGGACGAGAGTGTTACCTTTTCTGTTGATAGAGCCATGCAACAACCGCAATCTGCAGATGATACATGTTATTATATTCAAACTATAGATTCACGTGCAGAATTGTTAGAAGAATTTCTAGAATTACAAGGAACAGGAGAATGTTCTTTAGGAGAAGGAACTGAACCAATTGATGAAGCTGAAATGTTAGCTGCACTCATGGCTAATGGATATGAACCAACAACAGAAGAAATTCAAATGATAAAAGAAGAAGACAGATATCGATATAAATCATCGATAGAAGAACCACCGACATTAGAGTTAAAGCCACTTCCAAACCATTTGGAATATTCTTATTTACATGGTGAATCTGAATTACCTGTAATAATATCGTCCTCTCTTACTGAAAATGAAAAATCTCAACTCATTTCTGTGCTAAAAGCTCATAAACCAGCTATTGCATGGAAGATTCATGATATTAAAGGCATAAGTCCTTCGTATTGCACACAAAAAATCCTTATGGAAGAAGGTCATAAAACATATGTGCAACGCCAACGAAGACTAAATCCTAATATGCAAGATGTTGTTAAGAAAGAAATTATTAAATTGCTAGATGCAGGTTTAATTTATCCAATCTCTGATAGTCCATGGGTAAGCCCAGTTCAATGCGTACCTAAGAAGGGTGGCATGACTGTCATCACAAATGAAAAAAATGAGCTTATTCCTACTAGGACTGTAACAGGATGGCGTGTTTGTATTGATTATAGAAAATTAAATGACGCCACCAGAAAATATCACTTTCCCTTACCTTTCATTGATCAAATGTTGGAAAGATTAGCCGGGAATAGTTACTATTGTTTTCTTGACGGTTTTTCCGGATACTTTCAAATTCCAAAAGCACCCGAGGACCAAGAGAAAACCACGTTCACGTGCCCTTATGGTACTTTTGCTTATAAACGCATGCCATTTGGACTTTGCAACGCCCCTGCAACCTTTCAAAGATGCATGATGGCGATTTTTCACGACATGATAGAAGAATGCATGGAAGTTTTCATGGATGAGTTTTCAGTCTTCGGTGATACATTGGAATCATATCTAGTTAATCTTGAACGAATGCTTATTAGATGCGAGCAATCAAATCTAGTTCTTAATTGGGAGAAATGCCATTTCATGGTTAGAGAAGGCATCGTTCTTGGTCATAAAATTTCAAAGGAAGGAATTGAAGTGGATAGAGCTAAAGTAGATGTAATTGCTAAAGTTCCACATCCCACCAATGTTAGAGGAGTTAGGAGTTTTCTAGGACATGCCGGTTTTTACCGACGTTTCATAAAAGATTTTCTAAAATTGCCACTCCTATGAATAAACTCCTAGAAAGGGATGCTCCATTCATCTTTTCGGATGAATGCATCAAATCTTTTAATATTTTTAAAGAAAAACTCACTAATGCGTCGATCATGATAACTTCAAATTGGAATCTACCATTTGAACTTATGTGCGATGCAAGTGATTTTGCAATGGGAACCGTTTTAGGACAAAGGATTGAAAAACGATTTCAACCTATTTATTACGCTAGTAAGATGTTACAAGGAGCACAAACGAATTACACAACTACTGAAAAAGAACTCCTTGCTATTGTCTTTGCTTTTGGCAAATTTTGTTCATATCTCGTTCTAGCTAAAACGGTGGTCTATACTGACCATTCTGCTCTTAGATATTTATTTTCAAAATAAGATGCCAAACCATGATTAATCCGTTGGATCTTACTCTTACAAGAGTTCGATATTGAAATCCGAGACAAAAAGGGAGCAGAAAATCTCGCCGCTAATCATCTTTTTCGTCTTGAAAATCCTGAATTAGAAGTTCTAAATGAATCGGCCATACAAGATAACTTCCTTGATGAATATCTATTGAAGATAGATTATAGTGAAATTCCATGGTTTGTAGACTATGCAAACTACTTAGTATCTTGAAAAAGGGTTGTCGTACCAAAAACGAAAGAAATCCTTTAGTGATATAAAACACTATTTCTGGGAAGATCCACATTTGTTTAAAAGTTGTCCCGATGGAATAATACGCCGATTTGTATTCGGAGATGAAGCTAGTCAAATCTTAAACCATTGTCACACAGGACGAACAGGAGTGCATTATGGGTCTCAACTCACAGCAAGAAAAGTTTACGATGCTGGATTCTATTGGCCTACAATTTTCAAAGACGCACACCTTCTTTGTAAATCCTGCGATGCTTGTCAAAGGGCCGGAAAAACAAGTCAACGTGATGAAATGCCACAAAATGTCATTCAAGTATGTGAAGTATTTGACATTTGGGGTATTGACTTTATGGGTCCATTTCCAAAATCTCATAATAATCTCTATATTCTCGTTGTCATTGATTATGTATCTAAATGGGCGGAAGCACAAGCTCTCCTAACTAATGATGCACGAGTTGTAGTCAACTTCTTAAAACATCTTTTTGCAAGATTTGGAACACTAAAAGCTTTAATAAGTGATCAGGGTACTCATTTTTGTAATAATCAACTTGAGAAAGTTCTCAAAAGATATGGAGTAACTCATAAAATCTCAACCGCTTATCATCCAAAAACAAGTGGACAAGTTGAAAATACCAACCGAGCTTTAAAACATATTCTAGAGAAAAAACCGTAGGATCAAATCCGAAGGAATGGTCCATAAAATTGGAGGATGCACTCTGGAATTTTAGAACAGCCTACAAAACTCCAATTGGAACCACACCTTTTAAACTCGTTTACGGAAAAGCATGTCATCTTCCAGTAGAAATTGAACATAAAGTATTTTGGGTTTTGAAGACATGTAATCTTGATTTACATGAAGCCGGACGTCTACGGTTAAGTCAATTAAACGAATTAGAAGAATTAAGACATGAAGCATATGAAAATTCGTTAATCTATAAAGAAAGAATGAAGAAATGGCATGATAAAAGAATTAGAAGTTTAAAAGAATTTAAAGAAGGAGACAGAGTTCTTCTTTTTAATTCACAATTCAAGCTATTTTCTGGAAAATTGAAATCAAGATGGTCTGGACCATTCATAGTCAAAAGAGTTTTCCCATATGGAACAGTAGAATTAATAAATTCAAATGGAATTGAATTTAAGGTTAATGGTCACAGAGTTAAACATTACATAGATAATCCAATGGAAGTTGAAGATGAAGTTAATCACAATTTCGTCACCACAGCTAACTAAGTGTGGGAAAGTTCGAATCTTTTAAGGGTAATATATATTTCTGTTAGAGTTAGATATTCTATTTTCGTGTAGTTTCCGAAGATGGAATCCGAATGGTCTTTCCCTAGCAGACCCTAAAGAACTAGTCTTCTCCCTCCATTCTGAATTTTTATTTTTTTTAGGATTTACGAGATGAAGAATTCCTTTGATTTGAACCATGGTCTAATGCTACACGATTTGATTACTAAACATAATAATGACACACTCCCGAGTGACCTGGTGTCAGTAATAAGAGGCAGATGTGACGAAGTAAGGAAAGAACTCAGGAAAGATCATCATAAGACACATTTTGGTAAAGGAAAATAAAAATCCGCAACAAAAAAGAAGAGCACGACACCTTGAAAGATGTTATAAATGCGGAAAATGGTCATACGAAGGTAAATGTTCAAATAATCAAACATATTCAAATACCGAATTTATTACTCTATGCAGAGAAGGACCATTTATATGTTTAGAAGAAAAGATATTGAAGAATCGAGGTTACGCTTATGTAGCTATGGAGAACCAAATCACACGACTCTCCTATGAGTCAGCTAAAGCAGGTCTCTGAGAATTCTATCTCATAGGTAAGTATGTACAGTTTTTATTTTTATTGTTTTTAACCTTTTGATAATAAACGCTAAATCGTTCGCTATAAAGTATTAAATTGGCATTCAATAAAATTAGGTATGCGTAACCGAAATTATTGATATCATACAAATATTTATTACATCACTGCGAAATTTACCGTTTATTCTTAAGGTATAAATATCTTTAATCAATCGACCTAAAATATTTCAAAAATTCGTCAGGAGTAAAACTAGGTTATGGAACCGAAATTACTTTACCGAAAAGAGAGGCGTATATTTTTGATAATATTTGATTGATTAAAGTGGGATAAAAGATCAAAAAGATTTTTAATTTTAATTTTTACCATGTTTTTAAAATTAATATATAAATATTAAATTATTATTGTAAATTTCTAAAACCAATATATTTAAGTTTTTAAGTATTTTTAAAAATT
This sequence comes from Rutidosis leptorrhynchoides, assembly GCF_046630445.1. Lineage (NCBI taxonomy): Eukaryota > Viridiplantae > Streptophyta > Magnoliopsida > Asterales > Asteraceae > Rutidosis > Rutidosis leptorrhynchoides. Next base: position 78,063,401 of record NC_092337.1, on the reverse strand, counting down.
AATATTTTTAATATAAGTTTGTAAAATTAATATATAAAAATATTAATGATATTTATATGAATTTTTAATTTTATACATTTTAAATTTAAGTTTGGTGTGAATTTTAAAAAAAAAATACTTTATTTCATTAAGTTAAAAATTTGATATCTAAAAATTCGTCGTGAGTTGAAAACTAGGTCGTTGAACCGAAATTGCTTTACCCGAGGGTGGGACGAGAACTTTTATTATCATTATTTTTAATCTTATTAAATTAAAGTATGCCAAAAACATTAAAAAACCCAAAAATCTCTGCTTTTAAAACGACTCTTAAATAACAAATTTTAAAACTTTGTTGAGAGACGGACTAGGACAACGATCCGAAACGCCCACATTCTTAAAAAGAAACAAATTTTTAAAATTTATTAATTTAAGTTTCATAAGTATAAGATTTTTATTAAAAAAAAAAAAATACCAGACCCCATGCTATCGCATGGGGTTCCCTTGTAAAACTCATGCGATCGCATGAGGCCAAAAATCTGGTCAGGAACATAAGTTCGGCGAGTGTTCTGCTCTTCACAATACCACACACACAACACACGAACACAAACACACACAAAATAACCCCTAAAATCATCAATTTTTCACCAAATTCAACCAAATTTCGTCCTAAAATCAACTATAATCATGTCTTTCTTCAGAAGTTTTTCAAGGAAGGTAAAAATTTCACCCCTAAACTCTTTAAATTTTCAATTTTAGTGTTTTTGAGCTAAATTTTATCTAATTTAATTTTGTTAATTTCTAGTGTAATTAGAGTTAAATTGTTAATATATTATGTATGTATAACCTAGATTGATGCTATTTAACATGATTTGAAGCTAAAAACTTCAAAATTTTTAGAAATCTAGGGTTTGTGTTCTTGAGCAATTTGGGGCTTTTTGATATAAACAGGTTATGGCCGATTTTTGTCATGAATTATTGCTAAATTAAGTAGCGTAACATGTTTAGGTAGCTAAATGATCTAAACTTTGATCTTAAACATGATTTTTGAGAATTAAAGTGGACTTTTCAAGTCTAAAATTCATGAACTTGATTAATTTGATATAAATGTCATTTGAAACTTGTTTAATTGCTAGTAATAGTTATTTTAATATGTTATTTGAGTAGAGTGCTTATGAACTTTGTAAACATTTTCATATATGCTTATTTGAAAAAGTGTAGAATTGATAAAAATATGAAAATGAGTATAAGTTTAATATAGATTAAACATGTTATTGTAATTGTTTTAATTTGTTATTTTGCTAACACTAATGCATATTTGGATGCACAAATTTTGTGTTTAATGTGTTTTGCAGAGAAATACCGATACTGATGGTGCATCATCATCATCTAGGCAACCTGCTCCGGAACCACAACCAGAAATGCAATATGAGCCACAATATGAACCAAAACCTGAACAGGAACAACAATATTATAATGATCAACACATACCATACTATGATCCGCAATAAGAATATGTTAATGCCTACGTACAATTTCCGATTCATCCAATAATAGAACACCCAACGATTCATGAAGAACAGTTGCATCCTAATTTGAGATTTGATCGAAGTTGGAGAGATTACCCGACATACTAAAGTAACAAATTTAAACTGGTAACGAAAAATGTAGAAGTACCGAGGGTAATTGATTGGGAGCCTTTGGAAAGGGTCCAACTAGTTAACTCAGTTAGACAGCATCTGATCCAAAGGTATGGGAACTCTTCTTTTCTCGATTGGGAATGTTTATTTACCATTCGTAGGCCTGTGTATAAGGAATGGTGTGTTGAGCTTATGAGTACTATAGCGTTAAATACGGATGTAGTTAGGTTAGATAATAGGAATTTTCTTAGATTTTTACTTGGCCGTAGGATGTATAGGATGTCCATGCTGGACATGGTCAGGGCTTTACAGATTTACACTCCTGGTGAATTACTACTACCTGATTGTACAAATTTAATTTATCATGGTGAAAGGGTAGATATGAATTTTGACGCGGACGCCGTCTGGAGGCGTATGTTAAATTATAATGTTTTTACGCTGGGAGGAAGACACTCCTATTTAGATATTAACAAAGCAGAGCTTCGTATTATACATAGATTTTTAGCTAATTCGATTACACAAAGAGGTAAAAACAAGGAGAAGATGACCTTACATGATTTATTTTACCTTAAGTGTATTCGAAACACTAGAAGCTTTGTTAATATCCCCTACTGTGTTGGTTTTTATCTGTCCAAAATGGTGGCAGGAATACAGGACGGGGGAATAATAGGAGGAGGTATTTTTGTTACTCTCATTGGAGAGTATTTGGGTGTAGATAGGGATCAAGGGGATCCACTTATGGTGTGTAGGGAACAGGTTGACACTTTAGGATTAAAGGTCTATCAGGGTGCAAAGGTATTAAAAAGCAGACGCAATCAGGCAGTACCATATGATGGTCGTCATCTACAGGTAGAGAGAGGTTTAGATGAGAAAATGGAGGAACCGGATGACATTAGGGATGTCATTAGGGAGGCTATTACTGACGTTTACCAGTGTATAGATGAGGTAGAAATGACAAACGAGGCTAGACACAGTCAATTCGAGCAGTGGCATGCCGAGAATGTGTACGAGCATTCCAGGCAACGATAGCATGATAGATAGCACTATCATCAGCATCAGATCATGAGCCAGCTATCACCTCAGGTACCAAATAACTATGTACTGACCCGACCTGCTTACTATCCTCCACACCAGCCCGATATGCGACCACCATTTACTCTCTACGACCCTAACCAGGCCTATCAGAACACCTATAACCAACCGTGGAACCCGACCGACGACATGAACTGGAACCCCTATCCAGATTGATATAGTTCCGTTGGTGATTTCTATAATTTTTATCTTTTTATTATTTTTATCTACTTATGTTTAAAACATATAATATTGTGATACTTTTAATGTAATGTTTAATATTTTTATTATGTTGTACTAATATTTCATATTTGATTTGAAAGTGGGATGTTAAGTCCCATTTCAAATTACCATGCATGTTATTATTTGTATGTATGTATATTGTCAATTGTACACAACAGGGTAAAATAGCGAACTTTCAAAGACTGGCATTAAGTTCAGCAAAAGCTACTAATTTTGACGACAAAACGAAAAACAAATGTGATGTAACAACAAGACGGAATGAACAAATGATGTGCACCATTTATCATTCAACAAACAAACGCCAATATGTTTGGAAACTTTGGTAAAATTTAATCATTTTTCTACGCTAATCACCCTCAATAATTTAAATTGTTACTGATTTCTTGCAAATGAGGGCATTGCAAGATCTTAAGTGTGGGAAGAGGTTAAATTCTTTCGGATTTTTGAAATTTTTAACACTTGGTTACCATTAAAAATACTAGTAACGCAGTAGTTGTATTAGAATCTAGTGCTCTCTGATAATAAAGAACAGCCCTAGTCTTATATACTGACTACCTAATTCTAGTAAAATTGTTCAAAATTTTCAAATAAATGAATTCAGAATTATGTTTATACATATTTATGAACGATAAAACTAGGTGTTAACACCGAAATTATTGTTACCTCAGAAAGGACATAAATTGAGAAACAACCTAAAATGTTAGAATTCATTTAAAATAGAATAGAGGAAAATAAAAAGGTAAAGAAAGAAAAATAAAAGCCAAGTGTGGGAAAAATTTACCAAGTTATTTAGAACATATGTCACATATTTTTGTACAAATAATTGAAGATACTTTTGTTTTGGACAAAATTAACTGTTTACCTGGTAAATTGTAATATATTTGAAAGAAAGATGGATCTACACGATGAATCAATTCCATCATTAAAAGGAAGTAATGTCTTCCGAAAAAGACACGCGCTTCTTGATTTAGGTCAGAAAGTTTTCGTCCAGACCAGTTGTAGAGTCTACGAAAAACCTTGAAAAGTTTTCTCGAAAATCAGTTGGAAATCCACGAACCTCAGCATCAAACAGGGACGCCAAGTGGTCAGACTTATCCTAACCATGAGAGGATCTGTCTCGTACAATGGGGGGCACCATGAAAATTAGCTTATAAAACTAATGAATCAGATCCCCAGAAAGGATAATCTCCTTAAAGATCAAAAATCAGCTTTTTAAGACTGATATTACTCAATCCTTGAGATTGACCTTAAAGATTGAGAATTCAAACTTATGGAATTCAATGATATCTAAACTCGAGTTTGAACGAGAAAATATTTTGATCAAAATTACAAACCGATTTGTTTTCTGAAAACCCATTTTCAATGCGTTCATTACCATTGAACGTAAAATCCTAGGAATTCACCTGGAATTCATTTAGGTCACCTGAACCAAATCGGGTGTCAACCGTAAGAACGGTGGTTGCATAGCATGGTCGAAGACAGGACCTTGTGCCAGACCAAAAAACTATAGGGTGATCTTTACTATTGCTCCTACAAAGGATAGTAATTGCATCCGACACATTATAGACCATAATTAAAAGCATATCACGGGACATTGCCTCAACAGTTGCTTGTTCAATGCTTTCCTTTACAACCGGACGGTAGTTTACCGAAAGGTAATATACGGAGCAAGTATACTGGACGTGTTGCTTTCCCAATACAAGGTTAGCAAGTGGGTGACACAAAACCGCAAGTTCTGAGCTAAAATTTTCAAATCTGAAACCCACAAAACCCACAAAAACATTTTGCAAACACCGGTGAAGGGTTATTCTGGAAAACTTATCTAGGGTAAAAGCTAGATTTAATTTTCAAAAGATCAAATGTTTTCATAAAGATCCAATTTCCTTAAGGATCTAAATTTTCATAGTCATGTGGGACTGTAAACCACAACGTTACTATCATTGTTCATACCGCCAAATCGAAATCACTGATGTACAAAGTGTGAAGAATAAAGAAGTGATTCTAGTATTTTTTTCAAGACTATATTGCTTGAGGACAAGCAACGCTCAAGTGTGGGAATATTTGATAATGCTAAAAACGAACATATATTTCATAGCATTATCCCTCAAGAAAGACAAGCTTTTAGTTGCAATTGTTCTATTTAAGAGTGATATTCATTTAAATAATAAAAGGTGAAGACAAAAGACAGATTTGACGAATTGAAGACGCAAATGACCAAAAAGCTCAAAAGTACAAAGTACAATCAAAGTGGTTCAAATTATTGATGAGAAACGTCTAAAAGTTACAAGAGTACAAGCCGCAAAATGTAAAGTACAAGATATTAAATAGTACAAAAGGACGTTCAAAAATCCGGAACCGGGACCAGAGTCAACTCTCAACGCTCGACGCAACGGACTAAAAATTACAAGTCAAATATACACATGAATATAATATAATATATAATTAATTTTTAAAATTATATATGTTATATTATATATTAAAACCGTCGGCAACAAGAAAACAAGCAAATGTGAGCTGTCCCAGGGGGCCATGAGATCGCATGGCCTGGCAGTTATAAACCCATGCGATCGCATGGAAGCAACAGTGAGGTCAGGTCCTATAAAGTTCGCGTGTTTTGGCCGAAATTCACACATCTTTTTCTATCCTCTCTATCTCTCACGATATATATATATATATATATATATATATATATATATATATATATATATATATATATATATATATATATATATATATATAATTTATAATTTATAATTTTAATTTTAATTTAAGATTAATAATAATAAGGGTATGTTAGCGAATGTTGTAAGTGTGTAAGTCGAATTCTGTCCGTGTAACGCTACGCTATTATTAATCATTGTAAGTTATGTTCAACTTTTTTATATTAATGTCTCGTAGCTAAGTTATTATTATGCTTATTTAAATCAAAGTAATCATGATGTTGGGCTAAATATTAAAGACGGGGTTATTGGGCTTTGTACCATAATTGGGGTTTGGACAAAAGAACGACACTTGTGGAAATTAGACTATGGGCTATTAATGGCTTTATATTTGTTTAATTGAATGATAGTTCGTTAATTTAATATAAAGATTTACAATTGGACGTACCTATAAATAACCATATACACTCGATCAGACACGATGGGCGGGATATTTATAAGTACTAATAATCGTTCATTTAACCGGACATGGAGATGGATTAATAGTCAATGGACTCATTAAAACAGGGGTGAATTATGTACAAGGACACTTGGCGTAATTGTAAACAAAGTATTAAGACCTTGTTACAGTTTAAGTCCCCAATTAGTTGGAATATTTGACTTCGGGTATAAGGATAATTTGACGAGGACACTCGCACTTTATATTTATGACTGATGGACTGTTATGGACAAAAACCAGATGGATATATCGAATAATCCAGGACAAAGGACAATTAACCCATGGTAATAAATTAAAATCAACACGTCGAACATCATGATTACGGAAGTTTAAATAAGCATAATTCCTTTATTTTATATCTTATCGCAATTTTATTTATTGTACTTTTAATTATCACAATTTTATCGTCATTTTAATTATCGCACTTTAAATTATCGTTATTTACTTTACGCTTTAAATTAAGTTATTTTTATTTTTAATATTTTACATTAGGTTTTAACTGCGACTAAAGTTTTAAAATCGACAAACCGGTCATTAAACGGTAAAAATCCCCTTTTATAATAATAATATTACTTATATACATATATTTATATTTATACAAATATAGTTTTAAAAATATAGCGTTAAACTTGGCTAGTTCCCTGTGGACGAACCAGACTTACTAAAAACTACACTACTGTACGATTAGGTACACTGCCTATAGTGTTGTAGCAAGGTTTAGGTATATCCACTCTATAAATAAATAAATAACTTGTGTAAAATTGTATCGTATTTAATAGTCTTTCGTAGTAAAAATTAATAGTATTTTGTACCCCTTCGCTTTAACATCAGTTGCTTGGTGATTTCATGATGGTGATGAGAGGTTTGGTTCCTGGTGATCGAACACGAAACCAAAATAGTATTAGTAGGCGATGGGTTGTAAGAAGTGATGGATGATGATAAGTGGCGGATATGGTGGTGGTTTGTACTCTGATTGATCTAGCATATATACAAGTATATAATCTATCTATATTTATGCATATATATATTTATATAGAGATAGAGATATAGAGATTAGTTAGTCAAAAAGCAAAACAGTGATACCTTTAAGAATATTGTTTGCTTGTTAATTCATGAATCGATTGATAACAGAAAGTTAGAAGTCTAGACAAATTTGCATCAATTTGTCATCAAAAAGTAAAAAGGAAAAAAATTGGTGATGGTGGCTCTTACAACGTACATGTATATATATTAGATAAATAAAATTAAAGTAATATTTCAATAATAACTTCAATAATCAAGAAGGATTAAAAGGGTCGAACAGATAGCCACCATTCACTATTGAGTTAATTTTCCTCTCACGGACTGGATTTCGTGTACCTTGATAATTAGTGGCGGATAAAAGTACTCATAAAAATCCCAAAATTTTATATTAAGTTTTCTTTAATTATTTCAGTCATTATGGTATAAAATTCGATTATTAACTACTAAATAAAAATTACATCAACTGTCCCTCTCAATTCTGGGTAAAATATAAAAAGTGTTAAAATTTAATAACTAAATCTTAAATACATTTTTAGTAAGCCTAAAATTTATAGAACTCATTTTCGGATCACTGTTTATTTTAAAATCACATAAGTTCATTTTTAACTTGATTAATAACTATCAAGATGACAAACGAGTGCTACGAGCATTTACTAAATAAATTCTAAATCATATATATATATATATATTCAATATACTTATCCTATATATATATATATAAATTTATAATAATATTATATTATTTTTATTTACACAAATGAATTAAATCACATAAGTTTCTCTTTCATATTTATATATTTATATTTAAATATATATGTATTTATTTACAGATAGTGGTTCGTGAATCGTCGGGAATAGTCGAAGGTCAAATGAGTATATGAAACACAGTTCAAAGTTTTTGAGATTTCAACATTACAGCCTTTGCTTATCGTGTCGGAAACATTAAATATTTAAATTTGATCGGAAATTTTCGGGTCGTCACATTTGTACCATAATTAGGGTTTGGACAAAAGACCGACACTTGTGGATATTGGACTATGAACTATTAATAGATGGGGGGTATTGTCTAATCAAATGACAAGTCATTGGAATCTGTCGAACCTATCTTCAAATTAGTTAATCTAATAATTATTAAATGATTATGCATGTCCTATTTAGTAACGTTTATACGACATCTTTTACGATCATTTAATTAATTATTCGGGTTGGGTAATTGATTATTCAAACTGATCAAGTGGGTTAATTAATGTTCATATCTCATTAAAACATGGGTGGATTACATACAAGGGTAATTGGTGTAATTGTTAACAAAGTATTAAAACCTTGGATTACACGCAGTCGATAACCTGGTGTAATTATTAACAAAGTATTAAAACCTTATTACAGTTTAAATCCCTAATTAGTTGGAATATTTGAGTTCGGGAATAAGGTTAATTTGACGAGCATTTTATAATTATGACCGATGGACTATTATGGACAAAAACCAAATAGGTATCAAATAAACTAGGACAAAGGACAATTAACCCGGGTAACAATTAATTAAAATCAAAACGTCAAACATCATGATTACGGAAGTTTAAATAAGCATAATTCTTTTATTGTATTTCTCATCGCAATTTTATTTACTGTTATTTTATTTATCGTCATTTATTTATTTTACGCACTTTAATTATTTTCATTTATCTTTAAGCTTAAAAATATAAAATCGACAAACCGGTCATTAAACGGTAAACCCCCTTTTATATAATATTACTATATATAATTATATGTATTTTATATAAATATAGTTGTTAAAAATATAGTACGTAATCACTAGCTCCCTGTGGAACGAACCGGACTTACTAAAAACTATACTACTCTACGATTAGGTACACTGCCTATAAGTGTTGTAGCAAGGTTTAGGTATATTCCATAAATAAATAATTAAAACTTGTGTAATTTGTATCGTATTTTGTAGTAAAAATAATAGTATATTTCGTACACCTCCGCTGCACTCATCAATCAACCATAACCCTAATAGTGTCCTAACCGCCTACCATTTTCGGTATCTTCATGATGAAATCCATTGTTATTCCTTCCCATTTCCATTGTGGGATTTTGGTTTGTTGTCATGCAACTAATAAGGTTCAGCTTCGGGCTACTTCTCTCCCCGTAACAGTTCACCATTCTCGCGAGGTATACGAATAATCTTCTCACTATAAATAACTTCCGCTTTCATCCTTGAAAGCCAGTCCGTTCCAACTATTTCATCAAAGCTTCCCAACTTGATGAGTATTAAGTTAATCCTAAAGTCCATTCCAACTTTTACATCAAGCTTCCTAACTTGGTGGGTGTTTTGTTAACCTTAAGGTTCATTCCAACCACATCTTATTATACTGTCGTGAAAAATTCTATCAATCTTCTCAAATAACATCTGCTTGTGCATAAGTAACTAATCCTTTCCAACTACTACTTTTAAACTTCTAAGTTGTTGACATGAGGTCATCTCCAGATGACCCACCTGTTAATTTTAAGGTACTATCTAAAATTATTCCTCTATTTTTGCCAGTTTACCATTAGCTTGTCCTATAGAATCCCTAACTCTCATGGTTGTTAATGGCTCATTAGTCATAACACTAAGGTTCTTAGATATAAGGTTTCTGTAGTGACCCGAACTTTTCCATGTTTATTTATATTAAATGAAATTGATATTTACATGATTAAGTGTTTCCAACATGTTAACCAATCAAACTTGTTAAGACTTGATTAATTGAAATAGGTTTCATATAGACAATTGACCACCCAAGTTGACCGGCGATTCAAGAACGTTAAAACTTGTAAAAACTATATGATGACATATATATGGATATATATATATAGTTAACATGATATTATGATAAGTATGTATCTCATTAAGTATATTAACAATGAACTACATATGTAAAAACAAGACTACTAACTTAAGGATTTCGAAACGAGGCATACATGTAACGATTATCGTTGTAACAACATTTAAATGTATATATATCATATTAAGATATATTAATACATCATAATATCATGATAATGTAATAATTTAACATCTCATTAGATATAATAAACAATGGGTTAACAACATTTAACAAGATCGTTAACTTAAAGGTTTCAAAACAACATTTACATGTAACGACTAACGATGACTTAACGACTCAGTTAAAATGTATATACATGTAGTGTTTTAATATGTATTCATACACTTTTGAAAGACTTCAAGACACTTATCAAAGTACTTCTAATTAACAAAAATGCTTACAATTACATCCTCATTCATTTTCATCAACAATTCTACTCGTATGCACTCGTATTTGTACTCGTACAATACACAGCTTCTAAATGTATTTACTATTGGTATATACAATCCAATGATCAGCTCTTAGCAGCCCATGTGAGTCACCTAACCATGTGGGAACCATTATTTAACATCTAGCATGAAATATCTCACAAAATAACAAACTAGTGAAGCCTATATGGTGACACCATATTTTATGTGAATGAATACACACATACACACTTTCATTTTGCAACTTACATGCATCAAACTACTCTCTATCAAGTGTTCTTCCATTGTTCTAAGTGTTCTTCATCATCTTCATCAAAATCTAGCTCAATCTAGTTCATAAATCTATACATAAACCAAGTTATAAAACAACTACTCAAGAACACACCAACAACACTTCCAAGTTTGCTAGCTTACTTCCAATCTTGCAAATCCACTTTGAGTGATCATTCAACCTCAAGAAATCTTTCTTATTTACAGTAAGATATCTTTATAATACAAGGTAATACTCATATTCAAACTTTGATTCAATTTCTATAACTTTAACAATCTTATTTCGAGTGAAAATCTTACTTGAACTTGTTTTCGTGTCATGATTCTACTTCAAGAACTTTCAAGCCATCCAAGGATCCTTTGAAGCTAGATCTATTTTTCTCATTTCCATTAAGTTTATCCAAAAAACCTAATGTATTAATGATGTTCATAACATCATTCGATTCATATATATAAAACTACCTTATTCGAAGGTTTAAACTTGTAATTACTAGAACATAGTTTAGTTATTTCTAAACTTGTTCGCAAACAAAAGTTAATCCTTCTAACTTGACTTTTAAAATCAACTAAACACATGTTCTATATCTATATGATATGCTAACTTAATGATTTAAAACCTGGAAACACTAAAAACACCGTAAAACCGAATATACGCCGTCGTAGTAACACCGAAGGCTGTTTTGGGTTAGTTAATTTAAAACTATGATAAACTTTGATTTAAATGTTGTTCTTCTGGGAAAATGATTTTTATTATGAACATGAAACTATATCCAAAAATTATGGTTAAACTCAAAGTGAAAGTATGTTTTCCAAAATGGTCATCTTGACGTCGTTCTTTCGACTGAAATGACTACCCTTACAAAAATGACTTGTAACCTATATTTCCGACTATAAACTTATACTTTTTCTGTTTAGATTCAAAAACTTAAGTTAAATATGAAACCATAGCAACTTGAATCACTCAAAACGGATTTAAAACGAAGAAGTTATGGGTAAAACAAGATTGGATAATTTTGCTTGTTGTAGCTACGTGAAAATTGGTAACAAATCTATATTAATCATATCCTAGCTAACTCATATTGTATTATACATGTATTCTAATATATTATGTAATCTTGGAATACCATATACACGTATAAAAATGTTTTAACATATCATATCGACCCATGTATATATATTATTTGGAACAACCATAGACACTCTATATGCAGTAATGTTTGAGTTAGCTATACAGGGTTGAGGTTGATTCCAAAAATATATATACTTTGAGTTGTGATCTAGCCTGAGACGTGTATACACTGGGTCGTAGAATAATTCAAGATAATATATATCGATTTATTTCTGTACATCTAACTCTGGACAACTAGTTGTAAGTTACTAACGAGGACAGCTGACTTAATAAACTCAAATCATTAAAACGTAATAAAAATGTTGTAAATATATTTTGATCATACTTTGATATATATGTACATATTTATTATAGATTCGTGAATTGACCAGTGGCCAAGTCTTACTTCCCGACGAAGTAAAAATCTGTGAAAGTGAGTTATAGTCCCACTTTTAAAATCTAATATTTTTGGGATGAGAATACATGCAGTTTTATAAATGTTTTACGAAATAGACACAAGTAATTGAAACTACATTATATGGGTGAATGATCGAAGCCGAATATGCCCCTTTTTCTTGGTAGCCTAAGAATTAGTAAACCGATCTACTAATTGACCCAAATCCTAAAGATAGATCTATTGGGCCTAACGAACCCCATCCAAAGTACCGGATGCTTTAGTACTTCGAATTCGTTTTTATCATGTCCGAAGGATTTCCCGAAATGATAGGGGATATTCTTATATGCATCTTGTTAATGTCGGTTACCAGGTGTTCACCATATGAATGATTTTTATCTCTATGTATGGGATGTATATTGAAATATGAAATCTTGTGGTCTATTATTACGATTTGATAAATATATAGGTTAAACCTATATATCACCAACATTTTTGTTGACGTTTAAAGCATGTTTATTCTCAGGTGATTATTAAGAGCTTCGGCTGTTTCATGCTAAAATATGGACAAGATTCGGTGTCAGCATGATTGTATAATATTGTTTAAAACTGCATTCGAGATTTACTTTGTTGTAACATATTAATATTGTAAACCAATATGTATTGGTAGTGTGTAAGTGTGATATTTTTAGATTATCATTCTTGATAATCTAGGTGGTGTCTTTTTAACCTTGTCGATAAAATAAAGGTTATGGTTTGTTTTAAAAACGAATGCAGTCTTTGAAAAACGTCTCATATAGAGGTCAAAACCTCGCAAAGAGATCAATTAATATGAAATGTTTATAATCGATATGAACGAGACATTTTAGTTGGTATCCGAGCGTTGGTCTTAGAGAACCAGAAATTTGCATTAGTGTGTATTATCGAGTTTGTTAGGATACATTAGTGAGTCTGGACTTCGACCGTGTTTTCTTTAAAAAACGATTGCTTAACACTTTTGTTGGAAACTATATATTATTAACATGTAAATATTATGTGATATATTAACCTCTTAATGTGTTTGATATTGTGTGATAGATGTCTACCACTAGTACAAATTCCATCGACTAACCTAATAATAATGAAGAGTCGAATATATTTTGGGAAGATTCACAAATTCCCGAAGAAGAACCGAAAGAGGAGGAACCGGAAGAGGAGGAACCGGAAGAAGAGGAACCGGAAGAGGAGGAACTAGAAGAGGAAGAATCGGAAGAAGAAGAAGAGGTTCTGGAGGAAGAAATATTGATACCTACAGTAAATTGATTATATAAAAGAAAATCCTCAACCAACAGACCAAAGTCAATAATGGTCAATGGTGTTTCCGCTAAGAAAGCAAAATATTGGGAAGATTACTAATTTTTCGATGAATCGGATCCCGATGAGGATTTCGATGATGTTATAGAAATTACCTCGACCCAATTTAATAAAGCAAAAGAAAATAATAAGGGAAAAGGTATAAAAATAGAGAAACCTGATTCCAACCCCGATGAACTTTATATGTATCGGCAACATCCGTATTTCCTAAAATATAACAATAACCCGGGAACCTCTAAACCACCAGGTTTTTCTAAATCATTGTGGAAAACGACGTCTCGTATTAGAGGAACACCATATATCCCTAGAAAATTAGGAAAATGAACCAAGTTCAAAGAAGAAGAAACCAGTGATTCAGATTAGAGGGTTGTAATCATGTTGTGTATTATATGTATTGTAGTGTGCTTGTACTTTTATGCTCTATGTAAAAATTGCTTGTATTATTTGTTAATTATCTTTTACTAATCAAATCCTTGTCTATTTTACAGTATAAAAACACAAAATGGACGTTAAGGGTAGACAACTGAACATTTTAGAAGACCTACCAGAGGATATGATTGATGAAATCTTGTCTAGAGTCGGTCAGAATTCATCAGCACAATTAGTTATGACGAAATTAACTTGTCAAACATTTGAAAGACTTTCCAGAAATACCTTAGTTTATAAAAGGCTTTCCTTTGATAGGTGGGGTATATCACATTGGGGAGACCGTAAGTTACGTCGTGTTTTCTTTAAAGTGTTAAATGCGGGGAACCCAAATGCAATTTTACGCTACGGGTTATGAACCTATTTTGACTCAATATATCCCAACATAGGATTTCGTGAGTTAGAAAGAGCTTCTAACATGCAACATAAAGAAGCATGTTATGCTTACGGGTTAGTGATGTTCGCTTCTTACCAAAGTGAGAAAAAGAACATCAGATTACAACTTTTAAATAAAACCTTCCCACAAGTGACGGATTCAGTAGTTGGGGTGAGAAACAAGGTTTTTAGATTATTACGGGGCTGTTGGACATTACGAAACCCTCGTCCTTTTGACGACATTACAACATGATGCCAAGCCAATGGTCATAATTACTTTTCACAAGACCAAGGATGGGAAGTCGTCTTAGTAAAACCAGAATGCATGACTTGTTTTTGGACTTATGAATTATGTGTATTTATTTCTTTTGCTGAACGACTTGCGTATTAACTAGAATTGCCTTTATAGCTGCTGAGTAGCAAAGTTATTATGTGCTATATTTCAATCTATATGTATAATAGCGGTATTGTAAGTTTGTAAAATATTGTATAAAATTTCAACGTGAAATATTATTATAATCAATTTTGTCATATAGAATTGTAGTAGTTGAATTGTATATTAGCTACTAAGTATGAACTTAACGGGTAGGTACTACCCGAATTAAAACTATAAAACACTAATATGAAGAAAAAGCTTTTATAAATGAGTTCATACTATGCTACGAAATACCATTGACTACTCTTAAAATTCTATATGATTAACTTAATTCCTTTGGGCTATTTTTGAAGGAAATGGCACCGACGACTAGTCAGAATTTGAACATGAGCGAGGAAGACTTCCATGTTTTCCTTGCAGTAAACATAGCCGCAGTACAGGCTGCGATGCAAAATAACAATAACTCTGGATCTAGCAGTGGAACAAATTCCACAAGAAATCGTGTAGGATGCTCCTACAAAGAATTCACTGCCTGCAAACCTTTGGAATTTGATGGAACCGAAGGACCAATTAGATTGAAACGGTGGACCGAGAAGGTCGAATCGGTGTTTGCCATAAGTAAGTGTACTGAAGAGGACAAAGTTAAGTACGCTACGCATACCTTCACAGGTACTGCGTTAACGTGGTGGAACACCTATCTTGAACAGGTAGGACAAAATGTTGCTTACGCACTACCGTGGTCGGAATTCAAGCAATTGATGAACGAGCAGTACCGTCCTAGAAACGAAGTCAATAAGCTCAAGGTAGAACTTAGAGAGTTACGAACACAAGGGTTCGACATTACCACATATGAACGACGATTCACAGAGTTGTGCCTATTGTGTCCGGGAACGTTCGAAGATGAAGAAGAGAAGATCGACGCGTTTATAAAAGGTTACCAGTAAGGATTGAAGAAGATGTGAGTTTACACGAGCCCGCTTCCATACAAAAGGCAAGTCGAAAGGCTCATAAACTTATAAATCAGATTGAGGGAAGAATTAAAGAGCAGGCGGCCAAAGAAGCCAACACAAAATAACTCAAGAGGAAGGGGGAGGAAAACGGTGACAAGAGTCACCAGTACAACAACAATAACAATTACAACCACAATCGCAACAACTATCCCAACAACCGCAACAACAATCAAAACAATAACCGCAATCCTAATAATAACTACAACAAACATCCCAACAACAACAACAACTACTACTACTACAACAACCGTTTCAACAACAATAACAATCCCAACAACAACCTCAATAACAACAACGACAACAAAAACCAAAATCAGCAATGTCATAGGTGTGAAGAAAATCACCCGGGGTTTTGCACAACATTTTGCAACAGGTGTAAAAGAAATGTTCATAGCGCGACAAAGTGTGAGTTTTACTGACCAAGGTTTTACAGAACTAGAGGAACAAATAGTGTCGGAACAAGTAATGCCGGAACGAATAGTGTCGGAGCAAGTAATACCAACGCTGTTTGTTATAAATGTGGAAAACCAGGCCACATTATAGGAAATTTCCCGAAACAAGGGAATACTAATGAGCAGGGCCGCGGAAGAGTTTTCAATATTAATGCGGCAGAAGCACAGGAAGACCCGGAGCTTGTTACGAGTACGTTTCTTATTGACGATAAATCTGCTTATGTTTTATTTGATTCGGGTGCAGATAGAAGCTATATGAGTAAAGATTTTGTGCTAAATTAAGTTGCCCATTGACGCCTTTGGATAGTAAATTTTTACTCGAATTAGCAAACGGTAAATTAATTTCAGCAGATAATATATGTCGGGATAGAGAAATTAAACTGGGGGATGAAACGTTTAAAATTGATTTAATACCAGTCGAGTTAGGGAGTTTTGATGTAATAATTGACATGGACTGGTTGAAAAAGGTGAGAGCAGAAGTCGTTTGTTACAAAAATGCGATTCGCATTATGCGTGAAAAAGAAAAACCTTTAATGGTGTACGGAGAAAAGAACAACGCGAAATTAAATCTTATTAGTAGTTTGAAGGCACAAAAACTAATAAGAAAAGGTTGTTACGTCATTCTAGCACACATCGAGGAAGTTAAACCTGAAGAAAAGAACATCAGTGATGTTCCCGTCGCAAAAGAATTTCCTGATGTATTTCTCAAAGAATTACCGGGATTACCCCCACATCGATCCGTTGAATTTCAAATTGACCTTGTACCAGGAGCTGCACCAATAGCTCGTGCTCCATGTGACGACCCGGAAATTTCCGACTAAATTTAAACCTAATCTTTATATGATTTCGATACAATAAGCAAAGTAGGTATTGTCGAGTCTTGAAAATTTTGGAACTACATTCATATATTCATTTACCCTATGACTATTCCCGATGGTTCACGAACAATTGTTATAATTAAAATATGTATATATATATATGTAAATATAAATAATAGTATATATAATAACTTTGAGATAATAAAATACAATTCAATCATTTGAATTAAATATTCAAAGTAATACATAAAATAATTAAGTTGCTATTAACAGGAATACATACATATATATTGTAATATAATAAATATTCCGGATATATTATCATAGAATATATTATACATATGATATAAATAACAATATATAATAGTAATATATTGAATTTAATTGCAAGTTTAAACATAATTGTTATATAATTATCTTCATTATTATTAATATTAATATTAATATTAATATCTGTAATATTAATATTACAATATCTGATATAAAATAGATAGATATGAAATTAGTATATGTATAACTTGTATATCTAAATTATTACATGTAGTAGTAGTATATAGTATTATATTAAGTTACAAGCTTGAGTAAATTGATATATTAATATTATTATCATTACTTTCATTATATTTTTTTTATATATTAATATTAATATTTATGTTAGTATTATTATTATTATTTATTATTATCATTTATTATTATTAATATTAGGATACTTGTTAATATAAATGTTAACAATATTATTATTATTAATACATTAATAGTTAGTAATATTAACTAGATGTAAATTATATATAATCACACACACACACACACACACATATATATATATATATATATATATATATATATATAAAGACATACACATATATAAAATATTGAATTATATATATAATCAGACATAGATAAATATAAATATATATATGCGAACGTATACAAACACACACATTAGGTAATCTGTTTCACATCGTTCTCGTCTATTGTAAATTGATTTCCAAATCTTCAAATAAGTACCAATCATGCTCCAATCCAAAGAAAACGTCCAAAGATCTGTCATACCTTGTGACCCACTTTTATTTTTTTATTTATCTATCTGTCCTTGGGAATATTTCTCTGTCGACCAGCAATTACCATAAAAAATCAAAGTTATCTATGTTTTGAACATCATTTAAATTATTATTACCTTTATCAATTACAATCAAAATCATTTCCTTTCATATGATGACACCTTCATTCATCTAACTACATACAACCGTCATCATCCACCACCACCATGAACCCCTTCTCTAAACTGCAAATCGTCTATGCTGCTACTACAGCTAGTCTTCCCCTAAATCGAATATTTTGCAGTTCGAACACCATCTTTAAACCATCATAAACCGTGAACTATCTTCCATCAACCTCAAACCCACTTGATGCTATGTAAACTATTATGCTGCTATACAGTTTTCTATTTTAGGTTGGAAACCACCAAACCGCCACCCATTTAATCACCACCGTGAGTACCATCACCATCTTCATGAAATACACATCATCAAACCCTCATCACCATCGCCCTATACTGTGTTTTCTGCAAACCAAAAATGCCATAACAGCAAGCCTTTTTGCTGCCATTGTCGACCCAAATAGGCTGACCAACTACAGCCATAAGACAACACCAAACACCCCGATTATTTTGGTACCTTTATTCGAAAACTTGAAGAGTTGTCTGTGTCACACAGCACACTTGTACGACAGGAAGCCAGGAAGAATGGACAGTATATAAAGGGTTAGAAATGTATTTGCGAGCTTAGTAACAAGTGCTGTTAATGTGATATATGTGATTATATGCTAGTCAAGGGGACAAGACAACACAAAGTAGGTATTGGTGTCATACTTTTCAGTTTTAAAAACAAGATGGGTGGAGCACACTATGATAATTTATGAGTATCCAATGCATCATTTACATATCTTTTTTTTAATCGTTCACTAAATCAAGTAGGAACCAAATCCTTAAGTCTATTTTTGGGCCGAATTATATATATTTGTTTATCGTGTTGGACGTGCAACATGGGCCTGCTAGGCCGGGTACTTGATTAGCTTGATGGACCGTATACTTGAATATGTCCTTGGAGCCGAATTCCAACAGAATTTGTAAACTTATCATTTTCTGTTTCGAGTTCTTAATCGATGATAATAATCACGCACCATTCCATCAAATTTGTTTACTGTTACGAGATCCTAAATAGTGATGATGCTAGTAAATGAATTTATGAGAGTGTAATGATGATATAAAAACCATGAAAGATATGATGATGAGGTTTATTAATAACGGATGATTATGATTATTAATGGGAATGATAATAGTGATAATCATGATGATAAGTAAGATAGTTATGTTTGATGATAATTGATGGTAAGGAAAATGATGAAAATCGATGATGATAATGAATTGATGATGTCGATAGACGAAGAAGATGATGAAAACGTTATAATACTATCTTAATAGATCGTGTTGGTGATGATAGTTTCAATGATGTTGTGATGAAAGAATGATGATCGTGTATGTGCTGTTGTTGTCTGTTAGAGAATTGTTGTTACATGTCACCTTGGTTGCTTGTAAAAAAAAGGCAACTTACATAAATAAGTTTAAGAGATTTAAGGTGCTAATTGAAAACAGAAAACAATAAGCAGCTCGTTGGTTTGGAGTGTTAGGTGTTAAGATAGAGGTCTCGGGTTCGAACCTAGGCCGAGGATGTTTATTTTTTTTAGAGCTACTCTTATTAAGGTAGTATTCTTATTATTATTATCATTATTATTATTATTATTAATATTATTATTATTAAATATAACAAATATTATTTATATAAAATATATTACATATAACAAAGTATATTAATATTACAAATTTTTTTACATTTTAATATATTAACTAATATATTATTATAACATTAATTGAATTATATAACATATATATATATATATATCATGACATATTATAAGTATTAATATAAATATATATAAAGATAATAATCTTAATACATTATATAATATATATAAACTTATTTGATTATGATTATGTTTTAATATATGTATAAATAAATGATATAGGTTCGTGAATCCGAGGCCAACCCTATACTTGTTCAATGTTGTTATATGTATTTTTACTACAAAATACATTAGGTGAGTTCATTTGATTCCCCTTTTACTCTTTACATTTTTGGAACTGAGAATACATGCGCTGTTTTTACAAATGCTTTATTAAATGCTTTTGAAATATATTTTGAACTGCGAATACATGCAAATGCTTTATTAACTGTTTTACAATAGTTATATGCGTGAGTTTCATTAATCCCTTTTTAAATGCTTTTGCAATATATATTTTTGGGACTGAGAATGCATGCGCTGTTTTTTATAAATGTTTTACGAAATGGACACAAGTGATTGAAACTACATTATATGGTTGAATGATCGAAATCAAATATGCCCCTTTTTATATAGTCTGGTAATCTAAGAATTAGAGAACAGAAATACTAATTGACGCGAACTCTAAAGATAGATCTATCGGGCCCAACAAGCCCCATCCAAAGTACCGGATGCTTTAGTACTTCGAAATTTATATCATCTCCGAAGGAGGATCCCGGAATGATGGGGATATTCTTACATGTATATTGTGAATGTCGGTTACCAGGTGTTCAATCCATATGAATGATATTTTTGTCTCTATGCATGGGACGTATGTTTAAGAGAAATGGAAATATGAAATCTTGTGGTCTATTAAAAATTATGAAACGATTATTTATGTTAAACTAATGAACTCACCAACCTTTTGGTTGACACTTTAAAGCATGTTTATTCTCAGGTACGAAAGAAATCTTCCGCTGTGCATTTACTCACTTTAA
Source organism: Rutidosis leptorrhynchoides (assembly GCF_046630445.1). Lineage (NCBI taxonomy): Eukaryota > Viridiplantae > Streptophyta > Magnoliopsida > Asterales > Asteraceae > Rutidosis > Rutidosis leptorrhynchoides. Next base: position 78,042,534 of record NC_092337.1, on the reverse strand, counting down.
AGATATTACTTGGAGTCCTTCATGACATATTTCAAAAGACGTTGCATTCGAGTCATTGAATTCATCAAGATTATTATTAAGTCAATTATAATTAGATATATTATCAAATGGTATGCATGCCGTCAACTTTCGATGTAATGAAAGATTGTCTTTTCAAAAACGAATGCAATGTTTGTAAAATGTATCATATAGAGGTCAGGTACCTCGCGATGTAATCAACTGTTGTGAATTGTTTATAATCGATATGGACTTCGTCTAGATGGATTAGGACGGGTCCTTTCACTCCATATAGACTCGCACCCAGTGAAATGAAAGAATTACAAAGTCAGTTACAGGAACTTTTAGAGCGTGGTTTCATTCGACCAAGTACATCACCATGGGGAGCTCCTGTTCTATTTGTCAAGAAGAAAGATGGTACATTCAGGTTGTGTATCGACTACTGAGAGTTGAACAAACTTACCATCAAGAACCGCTACCCACTACCGAGAATCGACGACTTATTTGATCAACTACAAGGCTCGTCGGTTTATTCGAAGATTGATTTACGTTTTGGGTATCATCAAATGTGGGTGAAGGAGCATGATATTCCAAAGACTGCTTTTAGGACGCGTTACGGTCATTACGAGTTTATGGTTATGCCGTTTGGGTTGACTAACCACCAGCTGTGTTCATGGACCTCATGAACCGAGTGTGTGGACCATACCTTGACAAGTTTGTCATTGTTTTCATCGATGACATTCTTATTTACTCAAAGAATGACCAAGAGCATGAAGAACATTTGAGAAAAGTGCTAGAGTTGTTAAGGAAAGAAAAACTGTACGCTAAGTTTTCAAAGTGTGCATTTTGGTTGGAAGAAGTTCAATTCCTCAGTCATATAGTGAACAAAGAAGGTTTTCAGGTGGATCCAGCAAAGATTGAAATCGTTGAAAAGTGGGAAACCCTGAAAACTTCGAAACATATACGCCAATTTTTAGGACTAGCTGGTTACTACAGAAGATTCATTCAAGATTTTTCCAAAATAGCAAAACCCTTGACTGCATTAACGCATAAAGGGAAGAAATTTGAATGGAAAGATGAACAAGAGAAAGTGTTTCAATTGTTGAAGAAAAAGTTAACTACGGCACCTATATTGTCATTACCTAAAGGGAATGATGATTTTGTGATATATTGTGACACCTCAAAGCAAGGTCTCGATTGTGTATTAATGCAACGAACGAAAGTAATTGCTTATGCGTTTAGACAATTGAAGATTCACGAGCAGAATTATATGACACATGATTTGGAATTAGGCGCAGTTGTTTTTGCATTAAAGACTTGGAGGCACTACTTATATGGGGTCAAAAGTATTATATATACCGACCACAAAAGTCTTCAACACATATTTAATCAAAAACAACTGAACATGAGGCAGCGCGGGTGTATTGAATTGTTGAATAATTACGACTTTGAGATTCATTACCACCCGGGGAAGGCAAATGTGGTAGCTGACACCTTGAGCAGAAAGGACAGAGAACCCATTCGAGTAAAAGCTATGAATATAATGATTCGCACTAACCTTACTACTCAAATAAAGGAGGCGCAACAAGGACTTTTAAAAGAGGGAAATTTAAAGGATGAAATATCCAAAGGATCGGAGAAGCATCTTAATATTCGGGAAGACGGAACCCGGTATATGGCTGAAAGGATTTGGGCACCAAAATTTGGAGATATGAGAGAAATGGTACTTAGAGAAGCTCATAAAACCAGATACTCAATACATCCTGGAACGGGAAAAATGTACAAGGATCTCAAGAAACATTTTTGGTGGCCGGGTATGAAAGCCGATGTTGCTAAATACATAGGAGAATGTTTGACGTGTTCTAAGGTCAAAGCTGAGCATCAGAAACCATCAGGTCTACTTCAACAACCCGAAATCCAGGAATGGAAATGGGAAAACATTACCATGGATTTCATCACTAAATTGCCAAGGACTGCAAGTGGTTTTGATTATATTTGGGTAATAGTTGATCGTCTCACCAAATCAGCACACTTCCTACCAATAAGAGAAGATAACAAGATGGAGAAGTTAGCACGACTGTATTTGAAGAAAGTCATCTCCAGACATGGAATACCAATCTCTATTATCTCTGATAGGGATGGCAGATTTATTTCAAGCTTCTGGCAGACATTACAGCAAGCATTAGGAACTCGTTGAAATGTCCCGTTCATATTGATTATAAACGTTCCATATTAATTGATTTCGTCGCGAGGTTTTGACCTCTATATGAGACGTTTTTCAAGGACTGCATTCATTTTTAAAACAACCATAACCTTTATTTTATCTATAAAGGTTTAAAAAGCATTACGTAGATTATCAAATAATGATAATCTAAAATATACCGTTTACACACGACCATTACACAATGGTTTACAATAAGAATATATTACATCAAAAATAAGTTTCTTGAATGCAGTTTTTACATAATATCATACAAGCATGGACTCTAAATCTTGTCCTTATTTTAGTATGCAACAGCGGAAGCTCTTAATAATCACCTGAGAATAAACATGCTTAAAACGTCAACAAAAATGTTGGTGAGTTATAGGTATAACCTATATATTATCAAATCATAATAATAGACCACAAGATTTCATATTTCAATATACATCCCATACATAGAGATAAAAATCATTCATATGGTGAACACCTGGTAACCGACATTAACAAGATGCATATAAGAATATCCCCTATCATTCTGAGAAATCCTTCGGACATGATAAAAACGAATTCGAAGTACTAAAGCATCCGATACTTTGGATGGGGTTCGTTAGGCCCAATAGATCTATCTTTAGGATTCGCGTCAATTAGTAGATCGGTTTACTAATTCTTAGGCTACCAAGCAAAAGGGGCATATTCGGCTTCGATCATTCACCCATATAATGTAGTTTCATTTACTTGTGTCTATTTCGTAAAACATTTATAAACTGCATGTATTCTCATCCCAAAATATTAGATTTTAAAAGTGGGACTATAACTTCCTTTCACAGATTTTTACGTCGTCGGGAGTAAGACTTGGCCACTGATCGATTCACGAACCTATAATAAATATGTACATATATATCAAAGTATGTTCAAAATATATTTACAACACTTTTAATACATTTGATGTTTTAAGTTTATTAAGTCAGCTGTCCTCGTTAGTAACCTACAACTAGTTGTCCATAGTTAGATGTACAGAAATAAATCGATATATATTATCTTGAATCAATCCACGACCCAGTGTATACACGTCTCAGGCTAGATCACAACTCAAAGTATATATATTTTTGGAATCAACCTCAACCCTGTATAGCTAACACCAACATTACTGCATATAGAGTGTCTATGGTTGTTCCAAATAATATATATAGATGGGTCGATATGATATGTCAAAACATTTGCATACGTATCTATGGTATCCCAAGATTACATAATATATTAGAATACATGTATAATACAATATAAGTTAGCTAGGATATGATTTATATAGAATTGTTACAATAATTCCCGTAGCTACAACAATCAAAAAATATCCAATCTTGTTTTACCCATAACTTCTTCATTTTAAATCCGTTTTGAGTGAATCAAATTGCTATGGTTTCATATTGAACTCTATTTTATGAATCTAAATAGAAAATGTATAGGTTTATAGTTGGAAATATAAGTTACAAGTCGTTTTTGTAAGAGGTAGTCATTTCAGTCGAAAGAACGACGTCTTGATGACCATTTTGAAAAACATACTTCCACTTTGAGTTTAACCATGATTTTTGGATAAATTTTCATGTTCATAAGAAAAATCATTTTCCCAGAATAACAACTTTTAAATCAAATTTATCATAGTTTTTAATTATCAAACCCAAAACAGCCCTCGCTGTTACTACGACGGCGTATGTCCGGTTTTACGGTGTTTTTCGTGTTTTCAGGTTTTAAATCATTAAGTTAGCATATCAAATAGATATAGAACATGTGTTTAGTTGATTTTAAAAGTCAAGTTAGAAGGATTAATTTTTGTTTGCGAACAAGTTTAGAATTAACTAAACTATGTTCTAGTGATTTCAAGTTTAAACCTTCGAATAAGGTAGTTTTATATATATGAATTGAATGATGTTATGAACATCATTACTACCTCAGGTTTTGTGGATAAACCTACAGGAAATGAGAAAAATATATCTAGCTTCAAAGGATCCTTGGATGGCTTGAAAGTTCTTGAAGCAGAATCATGACACGAAAACAAGTTCAAGTAAGATTTCCACTCGAAATAAGATTGTTATAGTTATAGAAATTGAATCAAAGTTTAAATATGAGTATTACCTTGTATTAGAAAGATATCTTACTGTAAATAAAAAAGATTTCTTGAGGTTAGATGATCACTTTACAAGATTGAAAGTAAGCTAGCAAACTTGAAAGTATTCTTGATTTTATGAAACTAGAACTTATAGAATTTATGAAGAACACTTAGAACTTGAAATAGAACTTGAGAGAGATCAATTAGATGAAGAAAATTGAAGAATTAAAGTGTTTGTAGGTGTTTTTGGTCGTTGGTATATGGATTAGATATAAAGGATGAGTAATTTTGTTTACATGTAAATAAGTCATGAATGATTACTAATATTTTTGTAATTTTATGAGATATTTCATGCTAGTTACCAAATGATGGTTCCCACATGTGTTAGGTGACTCACATGGGCTGCTAAGAGCTGATCATTGGAGTGTATATACCAATAGTACATACATCTAAAAGCTGTGTATTGTACGAGTACGAATACGAGTGCATACAAGTAGAATTGTTGATGAAACTGAACGAGGATGTAATTGTAAGCATTTTTGTTAAGTAGAAGTATTTTGATAAGTGTCTTAAAGTCTTTCAAAAGTGTATGAATACATATTAAAACATTACATATATATACATTTTAACTGAGTCGTTAAGTCATCGTTAGTCGTTACATGTAAATGTTGTTTTGAAACCTTTAGGTTAACGATCATGTTAAATGTTGTTAACCCATTGTTTATTATATCTAAAGAGATGTTAAATTATTACATTATCATGATATTATGATATATTAATATATCTTAGTATGATATATATACAGTTAAATGTTGTTACAACGATAATCGTTACATATATGTCTCGTTTCGAAATCATTAAGTTAGTAGTCTTGTTTTTACATATGTAGTTCATTGTTAATACACTTAATGACATGTTTACTTATCATTTATCATGATTAAACATAGTGTATCAATATCTTAATATGATTCATATGTATTTAGTAAGACGTTGTTATAACGATAATCGTTATATATATCGTTTCGAATTTCTTAATTCATTAAACTCAATTTTATGTATATAACTCATTGTTAAAATACCTAATGAGATACTTACTTATCATAATAACATGTTAACTATATATATAATCATATATATGTCATCATATAGTTTTTACAAGTTTTAACGTTCGTGAATCACCGGTCAACTTGGGTGGTCAATTGTCTATATGAAACCTATTTCAATTAATCAAGTATTAACAAGTTTGATTGCTTAACATGTTGGAAATACTTAATCTTGTAAATAACAATTTCATTTAATATATATAAACATGGAAAAGTTTGGGTCACTACAGTACCTACCCGTTAAATAAATTTCGTCCCGAAATTTTAAGCAGTTGGAGGTGTTGACGTATCTTCTGGAAATAAGTGCGGGTATTTCTTCTTCATCTGATCTTCTCTTTCCCAGGTGAACTCGGGTCCTCTATGAGCATTCCATTGAACCTTAACAATTGGTATCTTGTTTTGCTTAAGTCTTTTAACCTCACGATCCATTATTTCGACGGGTTCTTCGACGAATTGAAGTTTTTTGTTGATTTGGATTTCGTCTAACGGAATAGTGAGATCTTCTTTAGCAAAACATTTCTTCAAATTTGAGACGTGGAAAGTGTTATGTACAGCCGCGAGTTGTTGTGGTAATTCAAGTCGGTAAGCTACTGGTCCGACACGATCAATAATCTTGAATAGTCCTATATACCTTGGATTTAATTTCCCTCATTTACTAAATCGAACAACGCCTTTCCAAGGTGCAACCTTAAGCATGACCATCTCTCCAATTTCAAATTCTATATCTTTTCTTTTAATGTCGGCATAGCTCTTTTGTCGACTTTTGGCGGTTTTCAACCGTTGTTGAATTTGGATGATCTTCTCGGTAGTTTCTTGTATTATCTTCGGACCCGTAATCTGTCTATCCCCCACTTCACTTCAACAAATCGGAGATCTACACTTTCTACCATAAAGTGCTTCAAACGGCACCATCTCAATGCTTGAATGGTAGCTGTTGGTGTAGGAAAATTCTGCTAACGGTAGATGTCGATCCCAACTGTTTCCGAAATCAATAACACATGCTCGTAGCATGTCTTCAAGCATTTGTATCGTCCTTTCGCTCTGCCTATCAGTTTGTGGATGATAAACAGTACTCATGTCTAGACGAGTTCCTAATGCTTGCTGTAATGTCTGCCAGAATCTTGAAATAAATCTGCCATCCCTATCAGAGATAATAGAGATTGGTATTCCATCTCTGGAGACGACTTCCTTCAAATACAATCGTGTTAACTTCTCCATCTTGTCATCTTCTCTTATTGGCAGGAAGTGCGCTGATTTGGTGAGACGATCAACTATTACCCAAATAGTATCAAAACCACTTGCAGTCCTTGGCAATTTAGTGATGAAATCCATGGTAATGTTTTCCCATTTCTATTCCGGGATTTCGGGTTGTTGAAATAGACCTGATAGTTTTTGATGCTCAGCTTTGACCTTAGAACACGTCAAACATTCTCCTACGTATTTAGCAACATCGGCTTTCATACTCGGCCACCAAAAATGTTTCTTGAGATCCTTGTACATCTTCCCCGTTCCAGGGTGTATTGAGTATCTGATTTTATGAGCTTCTCTAAGTACCATTTCTCTCATATCTCCAAATTTTGGTACCCAAATTCTTTCAGCCCTATACCGGGTTTCGTCTTCCCGAATATTAAGATGCTTCTCCGATCCTTTGGGTATTTCATCCTTTAAATTTCCCTCTTTTAAAACTCCTTGTTGCGACTCCTTTATTTGAGTAGTAAGGTTACTGTGAATCATTATATTCATAGCTTTTACTCGAATGGGTTCTCTGTCCTTTCTGCTCAAGGCGTCGGCTACCACATTTGCCTTCCCTGGGTGGTAACGAATATCAAAGTCGTAATCATTCAACAATTCAATCCACCTGCGCTGTCTCATGTTCAGTTGTTTCTGATTAAATATGTGTTGAAGACTTTTGTGGTCGGTATATATAATACTTTTGACCCCATATAAGTAGTGCCTCCAAGTCTTTAATGCAAAAACAACCGCGCCTAATTCCAAATCATGCGTCGTATAATTCTGCTCGTGAATCTTCAATTGTCTAGACGCATAAGTAATTACCTTCGTTCGTTGCATTAATACATAACCGAGACCTTGCTTTGAAGCGTCACAATATATCACAAAATCATCATTCCCTTCAGGTAATGATAATATAGGTGTCGTAGTTAACTTTTTCTTTAATAATTGAAATGCTTTCTCTTGTTCATCCTTTCATTCAAATTTCCTCCCTTTATGCGTTAATGCAGTCAAGGGTTTTGCTATTCTGGAAAAATCTTAGATGAACCTTCTGTAGTAACCAGCTAGTCCTAAAAATTGGCGTATATGCTTCAGAGTTTTCGGGGTTTCCCATTTTTCAACGGTTTCAATCTTTGCTGGATTCACCTGAATACCTTCTTTGTTCACTATGTGACCGAGGAATTGAACTTCTTCCAACCAAAATGCACACTTTGAAAACTTAGCGTACAGTTTTTCCTTCTTTAATAACTCTAGCACTTTTCTCAAATGTTCTTCATGCTCTTGGTCATTCTTTGAGTAAATAAGTATGTCATCGATGAAAACAATGACAAACTTGTCAAGGTATGGTCCACGCACTCGGTTCATGAGGTCCATGAACACAGCTGGTGCGTTAGTCAACCCAAAAAGCATAACCATAAACTCGTAATGACCGTAACGCGTCCTAAAAGCAGTCTTTGGAATATCATCCTCCTTCACCCGCATTTGATGATACCCTGAACGTAAATCAATCTTATAATAAACCAATGAGCCTTGTAGTTTATCAAATAAGTCATCGATTCTCGGTAGTGGGTAGCGGTTCTTGATGGTAAGTTTGTTCAACTCTCGGTAGTCGATACATAACCTAAATGTACCATCCTTCTTCTTGACAAACAAAACAGGAGCTCCCCATGGTGATGTGCTTGGTTGAATGAAACCACGCTCTAAAAGTTCTTGTAATTGGCTCTGAAGTTCCTTCATTTCACTGGGTGTGAGTCTGTATGGAGCACGAGTTATTGGTACAGCTCCCGGTACAAGGTCTATTTGAAATTCAACAAATCGGTGTGGAGGTAGTCCCGGTAATTCTTTCGGAAATACATCGGGAAATTCTTTTACGACGGGAATATCATTGATGTTCTTTTCTTCGGAATTGACTTTCTTGACGTGTGTTAGCACAACATAGCAACCTTTTCTTATTAGTTTTTGTGCCTTTAGGTTACTAATAAGATTTAACTTCGTGTTGCTCTTTTCTCCGTACACCATTAAGGGTTTCCCTTTTTCTCGTATAATGCGAATTGCATTTTTGTAACAAACGATCTCTGCTTTTACTTCTTTCAACCAGTCCATACCGATTATCACATCAAAACTCCCTAACTCTACTGGTATCAAGTCAATCTTAAATGTTTCGCTAACCAGTTTAATTTCTCGATTCCGACATATATTATCTGCTGTAATTAATTTATCGTTTGCTAATTCGAGTAAAAATTTATTATCCAAGGGCGTTGGTGAATAACTTAGTTTAGCACAAAAATCTCTACTCATATAGCTTATATCAGCACCCGAATCAAATAAAACATAAGCAGATTTATTGTCAATGAGAAACGTACCCGTAACAAGCTCCGGGTCTTCCTGCACTTCTGCCGTATTAATATTGAAAACTCTTCCGCGGCCCTGCCCATTAGTATTCCCCTGATTCGGGCAATTTCTACTAAAGTGGCCCGGTTTTCCACATCCAAAACAAACTATGGCGGTGTTATTGGTTCCGACATTATTTGTTCCTTTAGTTCTGTTATGCATTGGTCCGTAGATTTCGCACTTCTTCGCACTATGACCATTTCTTTTACACCTGTTGCAAAATGTCGTGCAGAATCCCAGGTGATGCTCTTCACATCTTTGGCATGGCTGTTTTTTTGTTTTTGTTGCCATTGTTGTTATTGAGATTGTTGTTGGGATTGTTATTGTTGCTGCTGCTGTTGTTGTTGTTGTTGTTTTTGTTGTTGTTGTTGTTGTTGTTATTGTTGTTGGGACGGTTATTGTAGTTGTTGTTGGGGCATTTGTTGAAGTTGTTGTTACGCTTAATGTTGCGGTTATTGGGATAGTTATTGCGATTGTGGTTGTGATTGTTGTTGTTGTATTGGTGACTCTTGTCATTGGTTTCTTCCCACTTTCTCTTGACTTGTTTCATGTTAGCATCTTCGGTCGCCTGCTCTTTAATCCTTCCTTCGATTTGGTTCACTAATTTGTGAGCCATTCGACTTGCCTTTTGTATGGAGGCGGCTCGTGTGAACTCACATCTTCTTGAATTCATTCCGGTAACCCTTTTACAACTACGTCGATCTTCTCTTCTTCGTCTTCAAACGTTCTGGGACACAATAGGCACAATTCTGTGAATCGTCGTTCGTACGTGGTGATATCAAAACCTTGCGTTCGTAATCCTCTAAGCTCTACCTTGAGCTTATTGACCTCGTTTCTGGGACGATACTGCTCGTTCATCAATTGCTTGAATTCTGACCATGGTAGTGCGTAAGCAGCATCTTGTCCTACCTGCTCGAGATATGTATTCTACCATGTTAACGCCGTACCTGTGAAGGTATGCGTAGCGTACTTAACTTTGTCCTCTTCAGTACACTTACTTATGGCAAACACCGATTCGACCTTCTCGGTCCACCGTTTCAATCCAATTGGTCCTTCGATTCCATCAAATTCCAAAGGTTTGCAGGCAGTGAATTCTTTGTAGGAGCATCCTACACGATTTCTTGTGAAATTAGTTCCACTGCTAGATCCAGAGTTATTGTTATTTTGCATCGCAGCCTGTACTGCGGCTATGTTTGCTGCAAGGAAAACACGGAAGTCTTCCTCACTCATGTTCAAGTTCTGACGAGTCGCCGGTGCCATTTCCTTCAAAAATAGCCAAAAGAATTGAGTTAATCATACAGAATATTAAGAGTAGTCAATAGTATTTCGTAGCATAATATGAACTCATTTATAAAAGCTTTTTCTTCATATTAGCGTTTTATAAGTTTAAATTCGGGTACTACCTACCCGTTAAGTTCATACTTAGTAGCTAATATACAATTCAACTACTACAATTCCATATGAAAAACTGATTATAATAATATATCACATATAAATATTCTTCAAACTTACAACATCGCTATATTACATATAACATGAAATATAGTACACTTTGATACATGACAGTTTTGAAGATAAATCTAGTTAATACTTAAGTTGTTCAGCAAAGGAAATAAAGACACGTAATTCATAAGTCCAGAAACAAGTCATGCATTCTGTTTTTACTAAGACGACTTCCCGTCCTTGATTTTGTGGAAAGTAACCGTTATGACCATTGGCTAGGCAGCATGTTGTAATGTCGTCAAAAGAACGAGGGTTTCGTAATGTCCAACAGCCCCGTAATAATCTAAAAACCTTGTTTCTCACCCCAACTACTGAATACGTCACTTGTGGGAAGGTTTTATTTAAAAGTTGTAATCCGACGTTCTTTTTCTCACTTAGGTAAGAAGCGAACATCACTAACCCGTAAATATAACATGCTTCATTATGTTGCATGTTAGAAGCTCTTTCTAACTCACGAAATCCTATGTTGGGATATGTTGAGTCAAAATAGGTTCTTAACCCGTAGCATAAAATTGTATTTGGGTTCCCCACATTTAACGCTTTAAAGAAAACACGGCGTAACTTACGGTCTCCCCAATGTGATATACCCCACCTATCAAAGGAAAGCCTTTTATAAACTAAGGCATTTCTGGAAAGTCTTTCAAATGTTTGACAAGTTAATTTCGCCATAACTAAATGTGCTGATGAATTCTGACCGACTCTAGACAAGATTTCCTCAATCATATCCTCTGGTAGGTCTTCTAAAATATTCGGTTGTCTACCCTTAACGTCCATTTTGTGTTTATATTGTAAAATAGACAAGGATTAGATTCGTAAAAGACAATTAACAAACAATACATGCAATTTTTACATAGAACATAAAAGGACAAGCACACTACAATACATATAATACACAACATGATTACAACCCTCTAATCTGAATCACTGGTTTCTTCTTCTTCGGACTTGGTTCGTTTTCCTAATTTTCTAGGGATATATGATGTTCCTCTAATACGAGCCGTCGTTTTCCACAATGGTTTAGAAAAACCTGGTGGTTTAGAGGTTCCCGGGTTATTGTTACAATTTAGGAAATACGGACGTTGCCGATACATATAAAGTTCATCGGGGTTGGAATCAGGTTTCTCTATTTTTATACCTTTTCCCTTATTATTTTCTTTTGCTTTATTAAATTGGGTCGAGGTAATTTCTATAACATCATCGGAATCCTCATCAGGATCCGATTCATCAGAAAATTGGTAATCTTCCCAATATTTTGCTTCCTCGGCGGAAACACCATTGACCATTATTGACTTTGGTCCGTTGATTGAGGATTTTCATTTATTTAATCGATTTACAGTAGGTATCAATATTTCTTCCTCCGAAACCTCTTCTTCTTCCGGTTCCTCCTCTTCCGGTTCCTCCTCTTTCGGTTCCTCTTCGGGAATTTGTGAATCTTCCCAAAGTATATTTGACTCTTCATTATTATTAGGTGAATCGATGAGATTTGTACTAGTGATAATGCTAAAAATGAACATATATTTCATCGCATTATCCCTCAAGAAAGACAAGCTTTTAGTTGCAGTTGTCCTATTTACAAGGAATATTTGTTTAAAAATTAAAAGGTGAAGACAAAAGACAGATTCGAGGAATTGAAGACGCAAATGACCAAAAAGCTCAAAAGTACAAAGTACAATCAAAGTGGTTCAAATTATTGATAAGAAACGTCTCAAAATTACAAGAGTACAAGACGCAAAACGCAAAGTACAAGATATTAAATTATACGAAAGGACGTTCGAAAATCTGGAACCGAGACATGAACCAGCTTTCAACGTACGACACAACAGACCGAAAGTTACAAATTAATTATGTATATAAATATAATATAATATATAATTAATTATATAAATTATATATTTATATTATATTTATATAATAAAATCCGTCGGCAAGCTAGGAGCCAAACTTGTGTGAGCTGGATTCCACAGCTCCGTACTCGCGGAGCTTATAAAGGCAAAACCCACCGCACTCGCGGAGCACACAAAAACAGTAATCTGCCTATAAAAGGCCATGCAATTCGACGGATTAAAAACATCTTTTTCTTTTTCCTTCATACGTAAAATATATATATATATATATATATATATATATATATATATATATATATATATATATATATATATATATATATTAATTTTAATTTTAATTTTAATTTTAAATTTTAATAATAAGGGTATGTTAGCGAATGTTGTAAGGGTGTAAGTCGAAATTCTGTCCGTGTAACGCTACGCTATTTTTAATCATTGTAAGTTATGTTTAACCTTTTTAATTTAATGTCTCGTAGCTAAGTTATTATTATACATATTTAATACCGAAGTAATCATGATGTTGGGCTAAAAATATTAAAATTGGGTAATTGGGCTTTGTACCATAATTGGGGTTTGGACAAAAGAACGACACTTGTGGAAATTAGACTATGGGCTATTAATGGGTTTTATATTAACTAAATAATACCTTGTTAATTTAATATATAAACTTATAATTTGACGTATTTATATATAACCACATACGCTTGACTGGGTATGGTGGGCGGGATATCTATAAATACCAATAATTGTTCATTTTACCGGACACGGAACTGGATTAATAGTTAATAGACTTGTTGAAACAGGGGTGGATTACATTCAAGGGTAATTGGTGTAATTGTTAACAAAGTAGTAAAACCTTGGTTTACACGCAGTCGATAACCTGGTGTATTCACAAAACAAAGTATTAAAACCTTGTTACAATTCGAATCCTCAATTAGTTGGAATATTTGACTTCGGGAATAAGAATAATTTGACGAAGATCCCGATTCATGGATCTCTCGGTTCGAGAAAAAAAAATAAGAGGATCGAACCATCTCTTCTGACTCTTTTTCAAATTCGATAAATGTTGGTTGATCGTATATTTCATTAGAGTTCTATGATTCAGAGTATCCTTTCCTATTTGATCCCTTTGAATTCCATATTCGAAGTTGCGATCGGATCTATTCATTAAAAAGAATCGATTCAATACATTTCTTATGTACCTATGGGTGCTATGTTGGATTTGAATAGCTGCTTCAGCTTTAGCCACTCGAATTTTCGATATTCCTTTTTATTTCTCATCAAACGAATGGCATCTTCTTCTGGAAATCCTAGCTATTCTTAGCATGATATTGGGGAATCTCATTGCTATTACTCAATATCTTCTTGTCATTTCTCCCCACACTGCCTCCCCCTAAAAAAAGCGAAGTGGTACCCTGAAATAAAAAAATGTTCCGATGGAACCTTCTCTTCTAACATAGATTGGCGTAGAGACACAGCCCAAGCCAGTATTCTTTTCTATTTGTTATTTTTTTGCTTACTATTACCAAATCCAATGACTAGACTAACAAATTTAAAAGATAAAAGAAAGGGGTGAATCTGCTCTTAGGGATCATTAAATCCTAAAAAAATGATTGTTCTTGTCTATCATGGAAATTCTTTGAAAGGCAAGAATCAAATAATTTTCTGTGGTAGAACAAAATATCTTTCATTTCCCCCTCTAATAGATTCTTTTTTTTGAGTTCAAAAACGATGTTGTTAGGAAGGTTGTTAGGTTCGCTTAAAGGTGTTTTGAAGCCGCTACCAACAGGTATCATCCCCCCCAGAACAACGTTTTCTTTTAGGCCTTTCAACCAGTCGATACGCCCCAGGAGAGCTGATTTTGCTAAAACTCGAGCAGTTTCTTGAAAACTCGCTTCGGATATGAAACTTTGAGTATTCATAGATGCTCTTGTTATTCCCAATAAGACGGCTTGGATAAATCCGTATGGACATATCGAATAATCCAGGACAAAGGACAATTAACCCATGAGAATAAACTAAAATCAACACGTCAAACATCATGATTATGGAAGTTTAAATAAGCATAATTCTTTTATTTTCATATTTAATTGCACTTTTAATTATCGCACTTCTATTTATTGTCATTGTATTTAATTGCACTTCTAATTATCGTACTTTTTAATTATCACAATTTTATTTTATCGCACTTTTATTTATCGTAATTTCATTATCGTTATTTACTTTACGCTTTAAATTAAGTTATATTTATTTTTAATATTTTACATTAGGTTTTAACTGCGACTAAAGTTTTAAAAATCGACAAACCGGTCATTAAACGGTAAAAACCCTCTTTTTATAATAATAATATTACTTATATATATATATATATATATATATTTATATTTTTATAAATTAAAACTAATATAGCGTTAAGCTTGTTTAAGTGTATTCCTGTGGAACGAACCGGACTTACTAAAAACTACACTACTGTACGATTAGGTACACTGCCTATAAGTGTTGTAGCAAGGTTTAGGTATATCCATTCTATAAATAAATAAATATCTTGTGTAAAATTGTATCATATTTAATAGTTTTTCCTAGTAAAATATAAGCTATTTCATATATGCCTCGCATAACATCAAGTATTTTTGGCGCCGCTGCCGGGGAACATAAACGCCGAAAGCGCAACGCTATATTTAAAAAAAAAAGTTTTTATCAAGTTCTTTTTATAAAAATATAAGTTTAAAAAAAAACTGAACCTATAGAAATCGAACCCTTCTGAGCTGAAATTGAACCCTTCGCGACTCGCGGAGAATTTGAACTGGACCATACCGCACTCGCGGAGGTCCTCTGACAGGTCAAACCTGGTACTCATTTAATGCGAAATTAGGGTTTAATTATATTAATATTAATATTAATTAGGTTTTAATTTTAAATTAATTAGTTTTAGTTTTTATTTAATTTGTATTTTTAAGTTATATTAAGTTTTATTAAATATATAAAATTAATAGTTTTATATATAAATAATATTTTTATAAAAATTGTACTTTTTACAACTTTTAGTATATTTTTTTATATTTTGTATCTTTTTATTCGTTTTAGCGTAATTTTTGTATTTTTCGCTCGTATTTAGTTTTAAGTCATAGTTTTTGCCATAGTTATTCTTACTTCTATATTTTTAGGCTTTGCCGTAAAATCCCTTAAGTGCTTTTTCTTTAGACTAAGATTTAGGTGCTTTAGAATTTTGCGACGCTGTTCTAAGTTTTTAGTACCTTTTTAAGATATTGTCATTTGAGATATAGTTTTTCTATTAAGCTTTAATATTTTTAGACGCAACTTTTAATTTTTAGTTTTTAGTGCCTTTTTAAGTTTAGACGCGCTACTTTCTTATTTTTATTTTTCGACGCCTTTTATTTTTCGTTTTTTTATTTTTTTCGACGTTTTTCGACGCGCTCTTTTTCTCCCTTATTTCTCGCCATTCTAGTTTTAGGACATAGAATTTTCTATCTTCTTCTCTAAAATTTCTTTAAATTACGAAAATTTATTTTAAGTGGTTAAATTGATAGACATTAAAATTTTCTGGTTCGTAGTAATAGTTGGATTTGTACGTGGACCGGGTTATTGGAGCCAAACAGTACTCAATTATATTGAGACCAAACGAATCCTGCCCCTCTGCTGCATCTTTTGGCTATTCGAAACGTGGACAAAATCAGAAAAGTCTATTAATTGGATAACTTATATAATTTTTCTTTCTTTTTAAAAACTAATAGGATATTCAGTGAATGCACCGAGCAAAACGTTTGTAACAACCCAACCCGATAACCGACCATAAACAGTCCCAAAAAAATAATAATTTAAAAGCTGCTGGACAGGGGAGTGCGCGTCGCGCATCCCCTGTAGTGCGCGGCGCGCACAGAGCACTCCAGCTTCTGTCCGAACTGTTTTTAACACACAAAAAGATGGACCACTTCCCGACATTTTTAGACCGAACGCTTTTCACAACAAACTTATATATGTAAAACTAACACGAATCAAACATAAAAATGATGTTTTACAAGCGGGGCCCACACGACCCAAAATACAAGTTTAATACAAGTTTAGAGTTTCGACCACCAAAAAGTTTAAGTTCCAAACTACACAATGAGCATGGCGTTTGGGATTAAACTGCCCAACTACCGGTCAAACTCCAAGAGCTACTAAAGCCAAAAGCGTCCCCTAGCATCAAGCGGGATCTCTAGTCCAATACGATGCCCTTACCCTTGTCCAAAACCGAACCTATAAAATGGTAAACAACGAGAGGGTAAGCAAAGCTTAGTGAATGCAATAATTATACGAATACATATATAATTATACCTACTTGCATACACTTACACAAACAGCAAACATGCTAGCAACACAATTAGCTTATCATCACATTAATAAGCTATAATCTCCAATACCACAAGCTAGCAACAACCGCATAATAATATAACTCGAAATGATATAATATGCTTACAACACAAGTAACCATGGTCGACCAATAGTACAAGGGAACGGCGCTCGCGAAAACGCCATCAGTGTACATAACATCCATTAGGGCACTTAACACCTCGCACCACTAACCCCTAGGGTGGCACCTTAACACCTCGGCACATCACCCCGAGTGGCATCTTAACACCTCGATGCAACACTCATTATTTTACGGAGTGGTGTCTTAACACCTCGACACTACACTCCTAGGTAGCATCTAACACCTCGATGCTACACCCGAGTGGCATCTTAACACTTCGATGCTACACCCTTCACGTGAAACGTGGTGTCTTAACACCTCGACACTACACCTTTCACGCTACAACAAATAGATACATTATATACATACGCATATAATTATTCCACTCACCTTAACAATTAGATGACGATTTCAACCTCCACAAGCTTCAAAGCAAAGTACCTAATATAATAAGTACTTGATCAACACACAAGCTAAGTGGACTCAATACTAACACTTACACATGAGCATTTATGACTTAATGTATTAAATCGCCCATTTATACCAAAACCGCCCAATTAAAGTCAAGACCACCACTAATCACTTAAAAGCTAGTGATTAAGGTCCAACAACACCAACTAATACATAATTAGGGTAATTCATACCCATCTTTCCAAACTAGGTCAATTTATTACCCAAATAACCATTTTAAGACAACACACCCATTTCGGGTCATCCACTAACTAACCAACACCGATTTACTAAATAACTAGGTGTGTTAGCAATTAACTCACCAATTAGGGTTCATAAACATCATTTAATACTTTGAAACCCTAGACTAGTCACCAATTAGTATTCAAGACTCAATTTTACCCAAGAACACCCAAAATCACCAATAATGGGTTTTGTGTTCATCATTTACTCAAACCCTAACCCTTACACTAAATCAAAGTAAGGAAAATAAAATTAGAACATACCACAACTACCACAACGAAGCTAGAGATAAAATGAACGAATTTAATGCTTGAACTTTAACCCAAAACAAGCTCCTTCCTCTTGGATTTAAGCTATCTCTCTCAAAAATCACAATCTCTCTCTAGAATTAAAGTTAAAGTGATAAGGTTGTTGATAATGGAGTAATGGTGCTCCACAAACTGACCTATCTGTCTTTAACCCGTCCATAAGTGAATTTACCAAAATGCCCATCAAAATATCTGATTTAAAAAGCTGGAACCCGGCTACAGTAAGGGTGCGCGGCGCGCTCCCTTTAGTGTGCGCGGCGCGCACTAGGCTCAGCTCACTCAGTGACTTCTGTTTAACTGCACAACATCACCCACACTCTATGTAACATATTTACACTGCTGTACAAACTGATTAGGGTCTTACAACTCTCCCCCACTTAGATTGGATCACGTCCTCGTGATCCGCACCAAATACTTGAAGTTACGCACTCTACCTTGAACATTTCCGTCTCCAATGCGGAATTACACTTGTAGCAATCACTCATCCGGGTTCTCACTTCGTACACTAACGCATCATAATACAACAACCGTACTTCACACTTCCATTCGATCAAAATTCTCACCACTCACTCGGAAATACACCGCGAAAACATCATAATATATCTTTCCAAAAGCCATAGCACTCCATCATTTCACGATATCGGGTAACCAACCCACGAGACCCAATAACTACAACCGTTTGCTCTTACGCCGAGTATCCAAACTCGTACCCTACACTCCACAATCGTCTTAAAAGTAGTACAATCCACAGACAATCATTGTCGTCACGCCTATAAATCGTGGAATATTCAGGAATCATCCCGACACTTTTCGAAAATCTCTCGTATCCCTCTATCGGGAACTTCGCCATACCGTCTCACGTCGCTAACTACCTTCGCAATTAACTCCAAAGTCCTACTTGGGGCTTTTTCGAAGACCATCGAAGCTTTCTTTCCTAAATGAGCGACACCCGTTCGCTCATCACGTCTACTAGATAGGAACTTTTCCGCATTCTCCGGCGTTGGTCATACTAAATAATCCTTCCAAGGACTCGCTATAAGATATTCGAACCTCGGTCTTTCAAATCATTTGAGTGTCAACGCTCGCTAAACATCACACTATACCACCGTTGTAAATTCGAGTTTCTCACCGGTACCCAAAATCAAAGCAATCACATCATCGGGGTCAAAAGTTACACTAGTAGGTATAAGGAGGCACCTGACGTTGTGTTATCCAACTCCGATTACCAACACCGAGTCTCCCAGACTCGACCCTTACGGGGTCCACTCCTGATGTCACACGTCACCTAACTACACGCGGTCACACAAATCTAACGAACCTTACGGCTCGACACCCATGACTTCCTAGCGGCACCTGCTTGTCACTATCCACCTAGGCTGCATAGCTAGTCTACTTATATTCCATCTCAACACTAAGGAGGCGCTTGGAACATCAAGGCTTACACCTTTCCAACTTGGTCCTAACCATTAACCCGGTTACCTACATACATAAGGATAGTTAACCACCAAGACTCTACTCGCACACGAACGCGATTAACGAAAATTCCTCTAGAACGGCACACCTCGTAAACCCCCAAAATCATAAAAGAAAAGAGTGGCCGTCAAGAGCGTGCAACACTCGCCACACAATCACAAAACCGCCATTGAAATCGAATCGTCAATTAATCATTAATTCGAAGATTATTCCAATAACTAAATGCACACTTGCACGCATTCCAAAACGTGCAATACACACAACATCCGAAGTCTATAATGATCACTTAGAATACGCGAAGTCGTCACGTATTCTTCCAACTTCTCTAGGCAATCATTCTCTAAGAGTCAACATTAATAACCAACTTGTCACCCGCAATTTACTAAAGTCCACAAGTCCAAGTACAAAGTTTGCTCAATCCCTTATATCGGGAAGAACTTAACCGATCTCGTGCCAAGATATCAATCCCCTAGCGTACCCTTACCAAGTACAATGCTAAAAACCACCAAGTCTCAACCTAATGTCAACAACCCAAAAGATGAAGGCCAAGTAAAAATGAATCCTTACGGATAACACCTTCCACCAAACACCCCTCTTAGTACGCATACACTGCTAATACGCATCTACCACAAGTATTTAATCAGAACACGGCTATTGTATCACTAGTCACACAACATGGTCCTCATGACCGAACCACCGGCGTATACAACCAGTAGTTTTCAATACTAACAATAAGAAGGTTATTCAATACAAAACTCAAGGTGTACAAAAACGGCTATCGTGATATATCCGTAGTGCGCAAAAACGGCTATTGCAACACTACCAACAATATGTGTGTGAAACACGGCTACCGCACTATTAATACCAATGTGTGAGTAAAACCGACTATTACTCACAACCATGTGCACAAAACGGCTATGTGCACAATTCCTACGGGCAATTAAAATCGTAAATATACAAGTAACGGTTCTTCTCGAGAGCCGCTTGCCATCCATCACAACCAAGGGTGGTAACGAAGAGTTAATCCTTCCGGATATCCCTCATCACCTATCACAAGTCAAACGCGATCAACAGAGAGATGACCCTAAATAAACACATATATCTAATTTCCTCGTAGTACACAAAATGGCTATTTTGTAACTACTACCCAAAGTATACGACAATGAGGCATCGTACCCATTCTCAAATCCCATTACGCTTCCTCGGTAGGAATATAAATCCTAATAAAGTCGACACAATTTCTTTGATGTAACACTACCAACTTCCCAACGTAGAACCTCGTTCCTAAATCAAATCGTCAAGATTACAAAGTCAAACGATTTCGCCATTTACCGTCGTACACGACCATACTTGGCGTCGGTCCCTCTTCCTGAATTCTCGAGAGCTCAATTCGATAATAATAAATACTAACGTCTACCGTCACCCGATTGCGCCACTAAAGTGATGACACAATGTCCACATAACACGTATCCTTTTAGAATGAAATTACCGCTACCCGCAAGGTAGACTTTTCCAACTATCAAATCCTTTCTACCCGTTACCACTACGAAAGCATCCGGTCAACAATACACACATGCTCTCAAGGGTTTCACCCACTTCACTACAAACGCGAACACGCGCTCACAACCTAACGCCAAAGTTCGTTCTCATGGCTTAGTGGATTCATTTACCCTATCACTAAGAAATGCTTGGTTGCACCAAGTCTTACGCCCTCGTCCGTCAATACAAATGTCATCATAGGGTGTTTCCATTAGGAATGTCACCCGCATCAATACTACATATTACCACTATGCATTCGTCCCCAGGGCACGTTTCCACAAGTCAACGACTCAGGCGCTACCATGGTGCACTATCATCAAAACCATCAACAAACTGAATCTTCACCGAGTTCACTTGAGTCTAAATAGATCTCGAAGCAAAGTTTAAGTCCCTAATACATACACGAATCCATCGGCACAAATAAACAATAATAAGGCATATTTGTACCAAAGATGAAAATACCTGAAACATCATCGTTGGACCCTTGCGCTCCACTGATCATCAGATAGTCATGCTCTAACCTCCTAACCCGATCTACAAACGATTCGGAACACTCCGACTTACGGTGTCCCTTCTTTTGGCAAATAAAGCACTTGATCGTGCTTAAAGGTACACTCGTACAATCCCGTGCAAAATGACCTCGTCCTCCACACCGAAAGCACGTAGGCCCATAACCTGTCTTACTCCTCTTCTTCACTTTTTCAACACCTCCGGGCGTACTTCTCGCCCTTTTACTAGGAGCACCTCTTGATTCTAACTTTCTCTTACCCAAAGAGTGATCAGCAAATTTTGAAGCATGAGATTCAGTCCCCATAGTCGCTCCTTCGTCACCGTCACCTTGAGGTTTAGGAAACCTCTTTTCTAACTCTTCCTTCACGACCTTAGGCACTCGATCTCGAACCATCTCGGTCACTATTCCCTCGAACGACTCTTGGAGAACTTGCTTAACCTTGTTGGCGAAAATCAAGATATAGCGTTCGAACTCCGCCTCAATCCTTAATGTTAACTCATCCTTCCCCTCATGAATAGGCGCGTCCGTTCCGGTTCCATCTTCCGTCTTCATTCTAAAGAATGCATATAGATTAAATAACGAAACGAAAAGGAACGACATACATATACCACACCGCCCCATCTTGGTTGATACTCGTCGTACATTGCTTGTTTGACACGTCTTGAACCCGTAACAATGGTAGCTAATCATTGTTACGCGAGCACGTCGCATTAACTTGCTAGTATAACGTCTATCTCGCTTGATGATTGCTAAAACAACACAAAACGATTAGTGCAAGGTTAGTTCACATAAACCTAAGCACTAACCAAATCCCCGGTCCGACCCGTCTCCTACAAGTCCCGCAAAAAGCGCATACACATTAAAGTCTAAGTCTAGGCACCTATCTCAAGTCGCCTAAATCCCTTAGACCATGCTCTGATACCACTTGTAACAACCCAACCCGATAACCGACCATAAACAGTCCCAAAAAAAAAAAATTAAAAGCTGCTGGACAGGGGAGTGTGCGGCGCGCATCCCCTGTAGTGTGCGGCACGCACAGAGCACTCCAGCTTCTGTCCGAACTGTTTTTAACACACAAAAAGATGGACCACTTCCCGACATTTTTAGACCGAACGTTTTTCACAACAAACTTATATATGTAAAACTAGCACGAATCAAACATAAAAATGATGTTTTACAAGCGGGGCCCACACGACCCAAAATACAAGTTTAATACAAGTTTAGAGTTTCGACCACCAAAAAGTTTAAGTTCCAAACTACACAATGAGCATGGCGTTTGGGATTAAACTACCCAACTACCGGTCAAACTCCAAGAGCTACTAAAGCCAAAAGCGTCCCCTAGCATCAAGCGGGATCTCTAGTCCAATACGATGCCCTTACCCTTGTCCAAAACCGAACCTATAAAATGGTAAACAACGAGAGGGTAAGCAAAGCTTAGTGAATGCAATAATTATACGAATACATATATAATTATACCTACTTGCATACACTTACACAAACCGCAAACATGCTAGCAACACAATTAGCTTATCGTCACATTAACAAGCTATAATCTCCAATACCACAAGCTAGCAACAACCGCATAATAATATAACTCGAAATGATATAATATGCTTACAACACAAGTAACCATGGTCGACCAATAGTACAAGGGAACGGCGCTCGCGAAAACGCCATCGGTGTACATAACATCCATTAGGGCACTTAACACCTCGCACCACTAACCCCTAGGGTGGCACCTTAACACCTCGGCACATCACCCCGAGTGGCATCTTAACACCTCGATGCAACACTCATTATTTTACGGAGTGGTGTCTTAACACCTCGACACTACACTCCTAGGTGGCATCTTAACACCTCGATGCTACACCCGAGTGGCATCTTAACACTTCGATGCTACACCCTTCACGTGAAACGTGGTGTCTTAACACCTCGACACTACACCTTTCACGCTACAACAAATAGATACATTATATACATACGCATATAATTATTCCACTCACCTTAACAATTAGATGACAATTTCAACCTCCACAAGCTTCAAAGCAAAGTACCTAATATAATAAGTACTTGATCAACACACAAGCTAAGTGGACTCAATACTAACACTTACACATGAGCATTTAATGACTTAATGTATTAAATAGCCCATTTATACCAAAACCGCCCAATTAAAGTCAAGACCACCACTAATCACTTAAAAGCTAGTGATTAAGGTCCAACAACACCAACTAATACATAATTAGGGTAATTCATAGCCATCTTTCCAAACTAGGTCAATTTATTACCCAAATAACCATTTTAAGACAACACACCCATTTCGGGTCATCCACTAACTAACCAACACCGATTTACTAAATAACTAGGTGTGTTAGCAATTAACTCACCAATTAGGGTTCATAAACATCATTTAATACTTTGAAACCCTAGACTAGTCACCAATTAGTATTCAAGACTCAATTTTACCCAAGAACACCCAAAATCACCAATAATGGGTTTTGTGTTCATCATTTACTCAAACCCTAACCCTTACACTAAATCAAAGTAAGGAAAATAAAATTAGAACATACCACAACTACCACAACGAAGCTAGAGATAAGATGAATGAATTTAATGCTTGAACTTTAACCCAAAACAAGCTCCTTCCTCTTGGATTTAAGCTATCTCTCTCAAAAATCACAATCTCTCTCTAGAATTAAAGTTAAAGTGATAAGGTTGTTGATAATGGAGTAATGGTGCTCCACAAACTGACCTATCTGTCTTTAACCCGTCCATAAGTGAATTTACCAAAATGCCCATCAAAATATCTGATTTAAAAAGCTGGAACCCGGCTACAGTAAGGGTGCGCGGCGCGCTCCCTTTAGTGTGCGCGGCGCGCACTAGGCTCAGCTCACTCAGTGACTTCTGTTTAACTGCACAACATCACCCACACTCTATGTAACATATTTACACTGCTGTACAAACTGATTAGGGTCTTACAACTCTCCCCCACTTAGATTGGATCACGTCCTCGTGATCCGCACCAAATACTTGAAGTTACGCACTCTACCTTGAACATTTCCGTCTCCAATGCGGAATTACACTTGTAGCAATCACTCATCCGGGTTCTCACTTCGTACACTAACGCATCATAATACAACAACCGTACTTCACACTTCCATTCGATCAAAATTCTCACCACTCACTCGGAAATACACCGCGAAAACATCATAATATATCTTTCCAAAAGCCATAGCACTCCATCATTTCACGATATCGGGTAACCAACCCACGAGACCCAATAACTACAACCGTTTGCTCTTACGCCGAGTATCCAAACTCGTACCCTACACTCCACAATCGTCTTAAAAGTAGTACAATCCACAGACAATCATTGTCGTCACGCCTATAAATCGTGGAATATTCAGGAATCATCCCGACACTTTTCGAAAATCTCTCGTATCCCTCTATCGGGAACTTCGCCATACCGTCTCACGTCGCTAACTACCTTCGCAATTAACTCCAAAGTCCTACTTGGGGCTTTTTCGAAGACCATCGAAGCTTTCTTTCCTAAATGAGCGACACCCGTTCGCTCATCACGTCTACTAGATAGGAACTTTTCCGCATTCTCCGGCGTTGGTCATACTAAATAATCCTTCCAAGGACTCGCTATAAGATATTCGAACCTCGGTCTTTCAAATCATTTGAGTGTCAACGCTCGCTAAACATCACACTATACCACCGTTGTAAATTCGAGTTTCTCACCGGTACCCAAAATCAAAGCAATCACATCATCGGGGTCAAAAGTTACACTAGTAGGTATAAGGAGGCACCTGACGTTGTGTTATCCAACTCCGATTACCAACACCGAGTCTCCCAGACTCGACCCTTACGGGGTCCACTCCTGATGTCACACGTCACCTAACTACACGCGGTCACACAAATCTAACGAACCTTACGGCTCGACACCCATGACTTCCTAGCGGCACCTGCTTGTCACTATCCACCTAGGCTGCATAGCTAGTCTACTTATATTCCATCTCAACACTAAGGAGGCGCTTGGAACATCAAGGCTTACACCTTTCCAACTTGGTCCTAACCATTAACCCGGTTACCTACATACATAAGGATAGTTAACCACCAAGACTCTACTCGCACACGAACGCGATTAACGAAAATTCCTCTAGAACGGCACACCTCGTAAACCCCCAAAATCATAAAAGAAAAGAGTGGCCGTCAAGAGCGTGCAACACTCGCCACACAATCACAAAACCGCCATTGAAATCGAATCGTCAATTAATCATTAATTCGAAGATTATTCCAATAACTAAATGCACACTTGCACGCATTCCAAAACGTGCAATACACACAACATCCGAAGTCTATAATGATCACTTAGAATACGCGAAGTCGTCACGTATTCTTCCAACTTCTCTAGGCAATCATTCTCTAAGAGTCAACATTAATAACCAACTTGTCACCCGCAATTTACTAAAGTCCACAAGTCCGAGTACAAAGTTTGCTCAATCCCTTATATCGGGAAGAACTTAACCGATCTCGTGCCAAGATATCAATCCCCTAGCGTACCCTTACCAAGTACAATGCTAAAAACCACCAAGTCTCAACCTAATGTCAACAACCCAAAAGATGAAGGCCAAGTAAAAATGAATCCTTACGGATAACACCTTCCACCAAACACCCCTCTTAGTACGCATACACTGCTAATACGCATCTACCACAAGTATTTAATCAGAACACGGCTATTGTATCACTAGTCACACAACATGGTCCTCATGACCGAACCACCGGCGTATACAACCAGTAGTTTTCAATACTAACAATAAGAAGGTTATTCAATACAAAACTCAAGGTGTACAAAAACGGCTATCGTGATATATCCGTAGTGCGCAAAAACGGCTATTGCAACACTACCAACAATATGT
Organism: Rutidosis leptorrhynchoides; assembly: GCF_046630445.1. Classification (NCBI taxonomy): domain Eukaryota; kingdom Viridiplantae; phylum Streptophyta; class Magnoliopsida; order Asterales; family Asteraceae; genus Rutidosis; species Rutidosis leptorrhynchoides. The sequence continues at coordinate 78,016,242 of NC_092337.1, read as the reverse complement.
GTGTGAAACACGGCTACCGCACTATTAATACCAATGTGTGAGTAAAACTGACTATTACTCACAACCATGTGCACAAAACGGCTATGTGCACAATTCCTACGGGCAATTAAAATCGTAAATATACAAGTAACGGTTCTTCCCGAGAGCCGCTTGCCATCCATCACAACCAAGGGTGGTAACGAAGAGTTAATCCTTCCGGATATCCCTCATCACCTATCACAAGTCAAACGCGATCAACAGAGAGATGACCCTAAATAAACACATATATCTAATTTCCTCGTAGTACACAAAATGGCTATTTTGTAACTACTACCCAAAGTATACGACAATGAGGCATCGTACCCATTCTCAAATCCCATTACGCTTCCTCGGTAGGAATATAAATCCTAATAAAGTCGACACAATTTCTTTGATGTAACACTACCAACTTCCCAACGTAGAACCTCGTTCCTAAATCAAATCGTCAAGATTACAAAGTCAAACGATTTCGCCATTTACCGTCGTACACGACCATACTTGGCGTCGGTCCCTCTTCCTGAATTCTCGAGAGCTCAATTCGATAATAATAAATACTAACGTCTACCGTCACCCGATTGCGCCACTAAAGTGATGACACAATGTCCACATAACACGTATCCTTTTAGAATGAAATTACCGCTACCCGCAAGGTAGACTTTTCCAACTATCAAATCCTTTCTACCCGTTACCACTACGAAAGCATCCGGTCAACAATACACACATGCTCTCAAGGGTTTCACCCACTTCACTACAAACGCGAACACGCGCTCACAACCTAACGCCAAAGTTCGTTCTCATGGCTTAGTGGATTCATTTACCCTATCACTAAGAAATGCTTGGTTGCACCAAGTCTTACGCCCTCGTCCGTCAATACAAATGTCATCATAGGGTGTTTCCATTAGGAATGTCACCCGCATCAATACTACATATTACCACTATGCATTCGTCCCCAGGGCGCGTTTCCACAAGTCAACGACTCAGGCGCTACCCTGGTGCACTATCATCAAAACCATCAACAAACTGAATCTTCACCGAGTTCACTTGAGTCTAAATAGATCTCGAAGCAAAGTTTAAGTCCCTAATACATACACGAATCCATCGGCACAAATAAACAATAATAAGGCATATTTGTACCAAAGATGAAAATACCTGAAACATCATCGTTGGACCCTTGCGCTCCACTGATCATCAGATAGTCATGCTCTAACCTCCTAACCCGATCTACAAACGATTCGGAACACTCCGACTTACGGTGTCCCTTCTTTTGGCAAATAAAGCACTTGATCGTGCTTAAAGGTACACTCGTACAATCCCGTGCAAAATGACCTCGTCCTCCACACCGAAAGCATGTAGGCCCATAACCTGTCTTACTCCTCTTCTTCACTTTTTCAACACCTCCGGGCGTACTTCTCGCCCTTTTACTAGGAGCACCTCTTGATTCTAACTTTCTCTTACCCAAAGAGTGATCAGCAAATTTTGAAGCATGAGATTCAGTCCCCATAGTCGCTCCTTCGTCACCGTCACCTTGAGGTTTAGGAAACCTCTTTTCTAACTCTTCCTTCACGACCTTAGGCACTCGATCTCGAACCATCTCGGTCACTATTCCCTCGAACGACTCTTGGAGAACTTGCTTAACCTTGTTGGCGAAAATCAAGATATAGCGTTCGAACTCCGCCTCAATCCTTAATGTTAACTCATCCTTCCCCTCATGAATAGGCGCGTCCGTTCCGGTTCCATCTTCCGTCTTCATTCTAAAGAATGCATATAGATTAAATAACGAAACGAAAAGGAACGACATACATATACCACACCGCCCCATCTTGGTTGATACTCGTCGTACATTGCTTGTTTGACACGTCTTGAACCCGTAACAATGGTAGCTAATCATTGTTACGCGAGCACGTCGCATTAACTTGCTAGTATAACGTCTATCTCGCTTGATGATTGCTAAAACAACACAAAACGATTAGTGCAAGGTTAGTTCACATAAACCTAAGCACTAACCAAATCCTCGGTCCGACCCGTCTCCTACAAGTCCCGCAAAAAGCGCATACACATTAAAGTCTAAGTCTAGGCACCTATCTCAAGTCGCCTAAATCCCTTAGACCATGCTCTGATACCACTTGTAACAACCCAACCCGATAACCGACCATAAACAGTCCCAAAAAAAAAAAAATTAAAAGCTGCTGGACAGGGGAGTGTGCGGCGCGCATCCCCTGTAGTGTGCGGCACGCACAGAGCACTCCAGCTTCTGTCCGAACTGTTTTTAACACACAAAAAGATGGACCACTTCCCGACATTTTTAGACCGAACGTTTTTCACAACAAACTTATATATGTAAAACTAGCACGAATCAAACATAAAAATGATGTTTTACAAGCGGGGCCCACACGACCCAAAATACAAGTTTAATACAAGTTTAGAGTTTCGACCACCAAAAAGTTTAAGTTCCAAACTACACAATGAGCATGGCGTTTGGGATTAAACTACCCAACTACCGGTCAAACTCCAAGAGCTACTAAAGCCAAAAGCGTCCCCTAGCATCAAGCGGGATCGCTAGTCCAATACGATGCCCTTACCCTTGTCCAAAACCGAACCTATAAAATGGTAAACAACGAGAGGGTAAGCAAAGCTTAGTGAATGCAATAATTATACGAATACATATATAATTATACCTACTTGCATACACTTACACAAACCGCAAACATGCTAGCAACACAATTAGCTTATCGTCACATTAACAAGCTATAATCTCCAATACCACAAGCTAGCAACAACCGCATAATAATATAACTCGAAATGATATAATATGCTTACAACACAAGTAACCATGGTCGACCAATAGTACAAGGGAACGGCGCTCGCGAAAACGCCATCGGTGTACATAACATCCATTAGGGCACTTAACACCTCGCACCACTAACCCCTAGGGTGGCACCTTAACACCTCGGCACATCACCCCGAGTGGCATCTTAACACCTCGATGCAACACTCATTATTTTACGGAGTGGTGTCTTAACACCTCGACACTACACTCCTAGGTGGCATCTTAACACCTCGATGCTACACCCGAGTGGCATCTTAACACTTCGATGCTACACCCTTCACGTGAAACGTGGTGTCTTAACACCTCGACACTACACCTTTCACGCTACAACAAATAGATACATTATATACATACGCATATAATTATTCCACTCACCTTAACAATTAGATGACAATTTCAACCTCCACAAGCTTCAAAGCAAAGTACCTAATATAATAAGTACTTGATCAACACACAAGCTAAGTGGACTCAATACTAACACTTACACATGAGCATTTAATGACTTAATGTATTAAATAGCCCATTTATACCAAAACCGCCCAATTAAAGTCAAGACCACCACTAATCACTTAAAAGCTAGTGATTAAGGTCCAACAACACCAACTAATACATAATTAGGGTAATTCATAGCCATCTTTCCAAACTAGGTCAATTTATTACCCAAATAACCATTTTAAGACAACACACCCATTTCGGGTCATCCACTAACTAACCAACACCCATTTACTAAATAACTAGGTGTGTTAGCAATTAACTCATCAATTAGGGTTCATAAACATCATTTAATACTTTGAAACCCTAGACTAGTCACCAATTAGTATTCAAGACTCAATTTTACCCAAGAACACCCAAAATCACCAATAATGGGTTTTGTGTTCATCATTTACTCAAACCCTAACCCTTACACTAAATCAAAGTAAGGAAAATAAAATTAGAACATACCAAAACTACCACAACGAAGCCGCGATGACTCCGGGCTGTCCGCAAAGCGGGTAGTCGCCCTGGGATATAGTCGACTCGCATAGCGAGGAGGAAACCCAGGCTAATCAAAAAAAAAAAAATAAGATGAACGACTTTAATGCTTGAACTTTAACCCAAAACAAGCTCCTTCCTCTTGGATTTAAGCTTTCTCTCTCAAAAATCACAATCTCTCTCTAGAATTAAAGTTAAAGTGATAAGGTTGTTGATAATGGAGTAATGGTGCTCCACAAACTGAACTATCTGTCTTTAAGCCGTCCATAAGTGAATTTACCAAAATGCCCATCAAAATATCTGATTTAAAAAGATGGAACCCGACTACAGTAAGGGTGCGCGGCGCGCTCCCTTTAGTGTGCGCGGCGCGCACTAGGCTCAGCTCACTCAGTGACTTCTGTTTAACTGCACAACATCACCCACACTCTATGTAACATATTTACACTGCTGTACAAACTGATTAGGGTCTTACAACGTTCACCACCTTTTGTACGTTCACCACCTGTAACTCGATCAAGACATCTAGCAAATATTGTCGCCGTTGATTTTTCTTTAAAATCGTCATCCAGTCGACCAAGTACTCCAATTCAAATTTCTGATAATCCATTTTTTGAACCCGACCTCACAATTGAGAAACCGGAGAATATTCAGGGACAATTCATAGATCCTGAACCATTAATCTTTCCTCCGGAACCACCAATCATTCAAACAGAGATTGTTGAGGAACCAACCATTAAATCAGAATCCTCTAGTGATTCAGATTCAACAAATTCAATCATGGAGAATCTGGAACCTTTAAGTATGGAAGATCGAATGAGAGCTAAACGCACTGGCCAAGGTCACGCAATTACTCAACCTGACATTAATGCGCCAGATTATGAAATCAAAGGACAAATCCTACACATGGTAACAAATCAATGCCAATTTAGTGGTGCGCCGAAGGAAGATCCAAATGAACATCTTCGTACCTTTAATAGGATCTGCACTCTATTTAAAATAAGAGAAGTGGAGGATGAACAGATATATCTCATGTTATTTCCCTGGACTTTAAAGGGAGAAGCCAAAGATTGGTTGGAATCGTTACCTGAAGGGGCGATTGATACATGGGACATTTTAGTTGAAAAATTTCTTAAACAATTCTTTCTGGCATCTAAAGCCGTAAGACTTCAAGGATAAATTGTTACGTTCACACAGAAACCAAATGAAACTCTATATGAGGCATGGACCAGATTTGGAAAGTTATTGAGAGGATGTCCGCAACATGGTTTAGACACCTGTCAAATAGTACAAATATTCTACCAAGGATGCGACATCACTACAAGGAAAGACATAGACATAGCAGCTGGTGGTTCCATTATGAAGAAAACAGAAACTGATGCTTATAAAATTATTGATAACACTGCTTCCCACTCACATGAGTGGCACCAAGAAAAAGATATCGTTAGATCATCTAAAGCAGCTAGAGCCGATTCTAGCCATGACTTAGATTCCATTTCTGCAAAGATAGATGCTGTGGAGAGACGAATGGAAAAGATGACTAAGGATATACACTCAATACGAATTAGTTGTGAGCAGTGTGGAGGACCACATTTGACAAAAGATTGTCTCAGTATTGAACTAACAATGGAACAAAGAGAGAATGTTTCATACATAAACCAAAGGCCTGGAAATAATTATCAGAATAATTATCAACCGCCAAGACCAATTTACAATCAAAACCAGAATTATAATCCAAATGTTCCATACAACAATCAACAAGGTCCTAGTAATCAACAAGCATCCAATAATACTTACAATCAGCAAAGACCTAATTTTCAAAACAAATCACCACAAACCGATGATAAAAAGCCAAATTTAGAAGATATGATGACGAAGCTAGTTGAATCTCAAACACAGTTTTTCACATCTCAGAAACAAACCAATGAACAATATGCTCAAGCATTTAGAAATCAACAAGCTTCTATTCAAAATTTGGAACAAGAAGTGAGCAACCTAGTAAGGTTGATAGGTGAAAGAAAACCGGGAAGTCTACCTAGTGATACAAATGCTAACCCCCGAAATGAAACAGCTAAAGCCATTCCACAAGAAGTGGTATTATACTTAAACCACCTAAAATACCTGTAATTTCTGAGGAAGCTATTCCTACTCCACAAGAACCACAATCTGATCAAGATAAGGAAAAAGAACCGGTAGTTGAAAAGGTTAATGAAGATAACACAGTTAAGGATAAACATTATGTTAAACCATACCAACCACCACTTCCTTACCCGAGTAAAATGAGAAAAGAGAGACTTGAAGCCGAGCAATCCAAATTCTTGAATATGTTTAAACAAATAAATGTAAATCTTCCTTTCATTGATGTGATTTCAGGAATGCCTAGATATGCTAAATTTCTGAAAGATCTAATCACAAATAGAAATAAAATGGAAGAACTCTCGGCTGTTACTATGAATGCTAATTGTTCAGCAGTGCTGTTGTATAAGATACCAGAAAAATTATCAGATCCAGGAAGTTTCACAATTCCATGTTTTCTGGGTAGTCTTAGTTCAATAGAAGCATTGGCAGACTTAGGTGCTAGTATAAATTTAATGTCGTATTCACTATACGCTAAACTAGACCTTGGAGAATTAAAACCAACACGAATAAGCATACAACTAGCCGATAGATCAGTAAAATATCCTAGAGGGATAATGGAGAATATGCTAGTTAAAGTTGGTACTTTAGTATTTCCAGTAGATTTTGTTGTTCTGGACATGGAAGAAGATTCTCAAGTTCCTCTCATATTAGGAAGACCATTCTTAAACACGGCTAAAGCAATGATAGACGTGTTTAGTAAGAAACTAACCCTAAGTATAGAGGACGAGAGTGTTACCTTTTCAGTTGATAGAGCAGTGCAACAACCGCAATCTGCAGATGATACATGCTATTATATTCAAACTATAGATTCACATGCAGAATTGTTAGAAGAATTTCCAGAATTACAAGGAACAGGAGAATGTTCTTTAGGAGAAGGTACTGAACCAATTGATGAAACTGAAATGTTAGCTACACTTATGGCTAATGGATATGAACCAACAACAGAAGAAATTCAAATGCTAAAAGAAGAAGACAGATATCGATATAAATCATCGATAGAAGAACCTCCGACATTAGAGTTAAAGCCACTTCCAAACCTTTTGGAATACGCTTATTTACATGGTGAATCTGAATTACCTGTAATAATATCGTCTTCTCTTACTGAAAATGAAAAATCTCAACTCATTTCTGTGCTAAAAGCTCATAAACCAGCCATTGCATGGAAGATTCATGATATTAAAGGAATAAGTCCTTCGTATTGCACACATAAAATCCTTATGGAAGAAGGTCATAAAACGTATGTGCAACACCAAAGAAGACTAAATCCTAATATGCAAGATGTTGTTAAGAAAGAAATTATTAAACTGCTAGATGCAGGTTTAATTTATCCAATTTCTGATAGTCCATGGGTAAGCCCAGTTCAATGCGTGCCTAAAAAAGGTGGCATGACTGTCATTACAAATGAAAAAAATGAGCTTATTCCTACTAGGACTGTAACAGGATGGCGTGTTTGTATTGATTATAGAAAATTAAATGACGCCACCTGAAAAGATCACTTCCCCTTACCTTTCATTGATCAAATGTTGGAAAGATTAGCCGGAAATAGTTACTATTGTTTTCTTGATGGTTTTTTCGGATATTTTCAAATTCCAATAGCACCCGAGGATCAAGAGAAAACCACATTCATGTGCCCTTATGGTACTTTTGCTTACAAACGCATGCCATTTGGACTTTGCAACGCCCCTGCAACCTTTCAAAGGTGCATGATGGCGATTTTTCACGACATGATAGAAGAATGCATGGAAGTTTTCATTGATGACTTTTCAGTCTTCGGTGATACTTTTGAATCATGTTTAGTTAATCTTGAACGAATGCTTATTAGATGTGAACAATCAAATCTAGTTCTTAATTGGGAGAAATGCCATTTCATGGTTAAAGAAGGCATCGTTCTTGGACATAAAATTTCAAAGGAAGGAATTGAAGTGGATAGAGCTAAAGTAGATGTAATTGCTAAACTTCCATATCCCACCAATGTTAGAGGAGTTAGGAGTTTTCTAGGGCATGATGGTTTTTACCGACGTTTCATAAAAGATTTTTCTAAAATTGCCACTCCTATGAATAAACTCCTAGAAAAGGATGCTCCATTCATCTTTTCAGATGAATGTATCAAATCTTTTAATATTCTTAAAGAAAAACTCACTAATGCGCCGATCATGATAACACCAAATTGGAATTTACCGTTTGAACTTATGTGCGATGCAAGTGATTTTGCAATGGGAGCTGTTTTAGGACAAAGGATTGAAAAACGATTTCAACCTATTTATTATGCTAGTAAGACGTTACAAGGAGCACAAACAAATTACACAACTACTGAAAAAGAACTCCTTGCTATTGTCTTTGCTTTTGACAAATTTCGTTCATATCTCGTTCTAGCTAAAACAGTGGTCTATACTGACCATTCTGCTCTTAGATACCTATTTTCGAAACAAGATGCCAAACCATGATTAATCCGTTGGATCTTACTCTTACAAGAGTTTGATATTGAAATCCGAGACAAAAAGAGAGCAGAAAATCTCGCCGCTGATCATCTTTCTCGTCTTGAAAATCCCGAATTAGAAGTTCTAAATGAATCGGTCATACAAGACAACTTTCTTGATGAATATCTATTGAAGATAGATTATAATGAAATTCCATGGTTTGCAGACTATGCAAACTATTTAGTATGTGGATTCCTTGAAAAAGGATTGTCGTACCAAAAACGAAAGAAATTCTTTAGTGATATAAAACACTATTTCTGGGAAGATCCACATTTGTTTAAAAGTTGTCCCAATGGAATAATACGCCGATGTGTATTCGAAGATGAAGCTAGTAAAATTTTAAACCATTGTCACACAGGACCAACAGGAGGGCATTATGGGCCTCAGCTCACAGCAAGAAAAGTTTATGATGCCGGATTCTATTGGCCTACAATTTACAAAGACGCACACCTTCTTTGCAAATCCTGTGATGCATGTCAAAGGGCCGGAAAAATAAGTCAACGTGATGAAATGCCACAAAATGTCATTCAAGTATGTGAAGTATTTGACATTTGGGGTATTGACTTTATGGGTTCATTTCCAAAATCTCATAATAATCTCTACATTCTCGTAGCCATTGATTATGTATCTAAATGGGCGGAAGCACAAGCTCTCCCAACTAACGATGCACGAGTTATAATCAACTTTTTAAAATGTCTTTTTGCAAGGTTTGGAACACCGAAAGCTTTAATAAGTGATCGGGGAACTCATTTCTGTAATAACCAACTTGAGAAAGTTCTTAAAAGATATGGAGTAACTCATAAAATCTCCACCGCATATCATTCACAGACAAGTGGACAAGTTGAAAATACCAACCGAGCTTTAAAACGTATTTTAGAGAAAACTGTAGGATCAAATCCGAAGGAATGGTCCATGAAATTGGAGGATGCACTCTGGGATTTTAGAACAGCCTACAAAACTCCAATTGGAACCACACCTTTTAGACTCGTTTACGAAAAAGCATGTCATCTTCCAGTAGAAATTGAACACAAAGCATTTTGGGCTTTGAAGACATGTAATCTTGATTTACATGAAGCTGGACGTCTACGGTTAAGTCAATTAAATGAATTAGAAGAATTAAGACATGAAGCATACGAAAATTCATTAATCTATAAAGAAAGAACGAAGAAATGGCATGATAAAAGAATCAGAAGTTCAAAAGAATTTAAAGAAGGAGACAGAGTTCTTCTTTTCAATTCACGATTCAAGCTATTTCCTGGAAAATTGAAATCAAGATGGTCTGGACCATTTATAGTCAAAAGAGTTTTCCCATACGGAACAATAGAATTAATAAATTCAAATGGGATTGAATTTAAAGTTAATGGTCACAGAGTTAAACATTACATACATGGTCCGATGGAAGTTGATAATGAAGTCAATCATAATTTCACCACCCAAGAAAACCTTCAAAATGAAAACATACATATGTTATCAACAACATATGAAAAATCAAAATTGGAAAATAGGGAGGATTCAAATTGGAGTGATGAAGAAGAATTCTTATACAAACCTCCCATTCCAAGAAACGAAGAAAAATGTGAACAAGAAGTTCAAATAGAAGTGAAAGAACCAAGAAGAGAACACCCGAAAAAGGTTTACAAACCAACTCGACTTACTAAAGCAGGAGACCCAGGTGAATTTATCATTTCTTGCTTGCTTAATGATGGTGTTGTATATAATGGACTCGCAGATTTAGGAGCAAATGCAAATATTATGCCTCTTTCCTTATACAAAATATTAGGTATGGGTAAATTAAAATCAACCAAAATAGGTGTCCAATCATTTGACCTAACCATTAAATACCCGGTTGGAATAGCAAATAATTTACTTGTTAACGTGGAAAGTTTGACCTTTGTTGCAAACTTCATAGTGATTAATATGGAGTAAAACCTTGATATTCCTCTAATTTTATGTCGCCCATTTTTAGCAACCACCGAGGCATTCATTGATATAAGAGAAGGTAGAATGACACTTAGGGATGGTGATAAATCGATCACCTTTGTGAATCGAAAGTTTAGATCTCCACCAACTAAATTGTTAGACCAATAAAAACGCATAAGTGTGTGGAAGATGAAGAAACACTTAATGATGATCCGATCACAAAGAACCCCGTTGATGATAAGAAATTAGATGAACCCGTTTTTAACAGTTCAACGAAGAAACTTTATAAACGGATTCACGATGCTAAGATTAAAGGAAACTTTAAGTTATGTAACCGATTAGTATCCAATTTATCGCCAAAAGAAAAAGCGATGTTAGTTGAATTTGTGAAAGCTACGGAGGAAATCAACAAATGGATTGAAGTAAAAGTCAAAGATATACAAGTTGTTGATGATCCAATTGAAAATAACGTTAATCACAATTTCAACTAAGTGTGGGGAGGTTCGAATCTTTTTAGGGTAATATGTATTTCTGTTAGAGTTAGATTTTCTGTTTTCGTGTAGTTCTCGAGAATGGAATCCGAATGGTCTTTCCCTAGCAGACCCTAAAGAACTAGTCTTCTCCCCCCATTCTAAATTTTTATTTTTTTAGGTTTTACGAGATGAAGACTTCCTGTGAACTAAACCATGGTCTAATGCTACACGCTTTGATCACTAAACGTAATAATGACACCCTTCCAAGTGAAATAGTATCATTAATCAGAGGTAAATTGGACGGAGTAAGAAAAGAATCCAGAAACGAAAATAATAAGTTACAATTTGGTAAAGGAAAATCAAAATCCGCAGCGAAAAGAAGAGCACGACACCTTGAAAGATGTCACAAATGCGGAAAATAGTCACACGAAGGAAAATGTTCGACGAATCAGACATATTCCAATACCGAATTTGTTACTTTATGCAGAGATGGACCGTTCATATGTTTAGAAGAAAAAACGTTGAATGCTCGAGGTTACGCCTATGTAGCTATGGAAAATCAATTAGTCCGACTATCTTATGAGTGGGCTAAAGCATATCACTAAGAATACTATCTCACAGGTAAGTTTGTACAGTTTTTATTTTTATTTTTATTTTTAACCTTTTGATAATAAACGCTAATTTGTTCGCTATAAAGTATTAAATTGGTATTCGATAAAATTAGGTCTTGCGACCGAAATTATAGATATCATACAAAAATTTATTACATCACTGCGAAATTTACCGTTTATTCTTAAGGTATAAATATCTTTAATCAATCAACATAAAATATTTCAAAAATTCATCATGAGTTATACTAGGTTATGAAACCGAAATTACTTTACCGAAAAGAGGGGCGTATATTTTTGATAATATTTGATTGATTAAAGTGGGATAAAAGACCAAAAAGATTTTTAATTTTATTCTTACCTTGTTTTTAAAAATTAATATTTAAAAATTAAAATAATATTGTAAACTTTTTAAATCAATATATTTGAAATTGTAAATATTTGAAAATTTGATTTTTTTAATATAAGTTTGTATGTATAAAAACAAAAATATAATTTAAGTTTGGTGTGAATTTTTAATATGAATTTTTAATTTTATGCATTTTAAATTTAAGTTTGGTGTGTTTATAAAAAAAATTTTTTACTTTATTTCCTTAAGTTAAAAATATGATTTTTAAAATTCGTTGTGAGTTGAAGACTGGGTCTTTGAACCGAAATTGCTTTACCCGAGGGAGGGACGAGAACTTTTATTATCATTAATTTTAGTCTTATTGAATTAAAGTATGCAAAAAAAAATCTTTGCTTTAAAAACAATGTTTTGAAATGACGAAATTTTAAAATTTTGTCGAGGGACGGACTAGGACATCGTTCCGAAACAACCTCGTCCTAAATAAAAGGAAAAACAAAATTTTAAATTTAATTTATATTTTATTAGTATAAGGTTTTATAAAAAAAAAAAAAATAGGGCCGCGACTCGCGGTGCTTTGTGGGTTCCCACCACCGCACTCGCGGAGCATCAAAAATCCAGAAAAAAATAAAACTGGTCGAACAGACCAGTTTGTACACACACATATATATTTTTCTGCGAAAAACCCACGAAAAACACTTCCAAATTCGCAATTTTTCACCATTTTTCATCAAATCTTTCATAAAATCACAATGAGGAGACTATTATCAAGGAATTACTCAAGGAAATCGGTAAATTTCTACACCTAAACACCATTTAATCCGAATTTTTAGTGTTCTTGAACAATTTTATGCCTAATTCGATTTTGATGCTTTCTAGTGTAATAATGCTTCAATTGTTTGTGTATTATGCTTGTATAACCTAGATTGATGCTATTTAACATGATTAGAAGCTTTGAACTTTAATTTTTGAATAATCTAGGGTTTGTGTTCTTGAGAAAAATTAGGGCTTTTTGATATAAACAGGTTATGGCCGAATTTTGTTGTTAGTTTATGCTAAATTGAGTAGTGTAACATGTTTAGGTGGCTAAATGATCAAAACTTTGATCCTAAACATGATTTATGAAGATTAAAGTGGACTTTTTGAACCAAAATTGCATGAACTTGATTTAATTGATATGAATGCCATGAGGAACTTATTTAATTGTTATAATGATTGTTTCTGACATATTTTAAAAGATAAATGCGAAGGAACTTTGTATACATTTTTGTAAAAGTATATTTGTAAAAGTGTAGAATTGTTAATATTTTGAAAATGTGTGTCGAGTTTAATATGGATTAAACATGTCATTGTAATTGTTTAGATTTATAACTTTGCTAAAACTAATGCATATTTGGATGCACAAAAATTGTGTTTGATATATTTTGCAGACTGAAAGGGGTGAATCTTCACCCCAGGCTCGCAATGCTCCTCCGGAAGATGCAGATCAACAGGAAATTAATAACCAATACCGACAAGATATGCCTCACCCAATTGTTTCATATTCAAACATTCATGAGGCAGATTTACATCCGAATTTGAGATTTGATAGATATTGGATAGACTATCCAAAATATCAAAAGAACCTGCACAACCTTGTGTCTAATAATGTTGAGGTACCCAGAGTTATAGATTGGGAACCATTAGAGGTAGTGGAATTGGCCGAGCCAATCAGGGAATTACTTACTCAAAGGTATGGTAATTCTACTTTTAGTGATTGTGTACGTTTATTCAACATGCGTAGACCTATGTATAGAGAATGGTGTATAGAGTTATTATGTACTATTGAAATAAATGATCGGGTAGATACTTTAACCGATCGTAGTTTTCTTAGATTTTTATTAGGAGGGGAGATGCACCATATGTCTTTACTAGATATGGCTCGGGCTTTACGTATATATACGCCCGAGGAGCTAGCATCTTATGATTGTCGGAGGTTAATAGTTTATGGTAGGAGGGTGGATGAGATTTTTGATACGAATGACGTATGGAGTAGGATGACTAGCCATTGCCGATTCCAGGGGAGATTATACTCTTATCTTGATATTGATAGAGCTGAATTAAGAGTAATCCATAGGTTTTTAGCCAATTCGATTACACAACGAGGTAAGAATAAGGAAAAGGTAAATGAACAGGATTTGTTTTACCACATGTGTATTCGAGACCCACAGAGCGCTGTAAGTATACCTTTTTGTGTGGGTTATTATTTATTGACTATGGTTAGGGGTATGAGGCGTGGTAGCATAATAGGAGGTGGTATATTTATTACTTTAATTGCTGAATATCTCGGTGTGGATAGAAGTCGGGGGGAATATTAATGGCAGAACCAGAACCCTGCGATAGAATAGATTTGCATGTTTATCATGGTGCTAAGGTCTTAAAAAACAAAACAACGCGGCAGCACGTTATGATGGCAGGCATCCACAGGTTGAGAGAGATCAACAGCAAGGTCAACCGGGAGGGGGTAATCCAATGACGGAAATGCAAATTTTTATGTCTCGACACGAGTATGAAATGGCTAGACAAAAAGCATTTCAAGATTGGCAGTATCATCAAAGCCAAATCATAAGTCATTGTACACACGTAGGTAGAAACTACATTCCTACCGTTATGCCCGAATTTGCTCCTTTGACATTAGAGAGCCGACCACCATATCCTACATATGACCCGGCCCAAGCATTTTACAGCATCTATGGATACGCTTGGGACCCATACTGGAACCATCCTCCTCATCCGTAATTTTCTTATTTTATTGTAATGTTACTAATTCTTAATTTTATTATTTCTTATTTCTTATTTTATTATTATAATAGCTTTTATAATTTTCTAACTTTATTAGATTTTAATAATTTTTGAATGTGGTGTGAAAACCCAACTTAAAAAATATGTATATATGTGTTTGTAGTTTATCTCATGTACAAAACAGGGTAAAACAGCGCATTTTTAAAGACTGGCATTAAGTTCAGCAAAAGCTACTAATTTTGACGACAAGATGAAAAATAAATGTGATGTAACAACATGACGGAATGAACAAATGATGTGCACCATTTATCATTCAGCAAACAAACGCCAATATGTTTGGAAATTTTGGTAAAATTTAATTATTTTTCTACGCTAATCACCCTCAATAATTTGAATTGTTACTGATTTCTTGCAAATGAGGGCATTGCAAGATCTTAAGTGTGGGAAGGGGTTAAATTCTTTCGGATTTTAAAAATTTTTGATTTAAACACTTGGTTACCATTAAAAATACTAGTAACGTAGTAGTTGTATTAGAATCTAGTGCTCTTTGATAACAAAGAACAGCCCTAGTCTTATATACTGACTACCCACTTCTAGTAAAAATTTTCAAAATTTTCAATTAAATGAATTCAAATCATGTTTATACATATTTATGAACGATAAAACTAGGTGTTAACACCGAAATTATTGTTACCTCGGAAAGGACATAAATTGAGAAACAAACCAAAATGTTAGAATTCATTTAAAATGGAATAGAGGACAATAAAAAGGCAAATAAAAGAAAATAAAATCCAAGTGTGGAAAAAATTACCAAGTTATTTAAAACATATTTTTGTACAAATAATTAAAGATACTTTTGTTTTGGATTAATTTAATCAGTTTTACCCGATTTACTGTAAGAAAAGATGGATCTACACGATGAATCAATTCCATCATTAAAAGGAAGTAAAGTCTTTTAAAAAAGAAACGCGCTTCTTGATTTAGGTCATGAAGTTGTCGTCCAGACCAGCTGTAGGTTGACGAAAAATCTAGAAAAATCATCACTAAAATCAGCAGGAAATCCACGAACCTCAGCATAAAACAGGGTTGCCAAGTAGTCAGACTTATCCTAACCATGAGAGGATCTGTCTTGTAAAATGAGTTGGACGCCGTGCAAATTAGCTGGATAAGACTAATGAATCAGATCCCCAGAAAGGATAATCTCCTTAAAGATCAAAAATCAGCTTTTAAGCCTGATATTACTCAATCCTAGAGATTGACCTTAAAGATTGAGAATTACAAACTCATGGAATTCGATGATATCTAAACTCGAGCTTGAACGAGAAAATATTTTGATCAAAATTACAAACTGATTTATTTTCTGAAAACCCATTTTCAATGCGTTCATTACCATTGAACATAAAATCCTAGGAATTCACCTGGAATTCATTAGGTCACCTGAACCAAATCGGGTGTCAACCGTAAGAACGGTGGTTGCATAGCATGGTCAAAGACAGAACCTTGTGCCAGACCGGAAAATTATAAGGGTGAGCTTTACTATTACTCCTACAAAGGATAGTAATTGCATCCGATACGTTATAGACCATAATTAAAAAGCATGTCAGGGGACATTGCCTTAACAGTTGCTTGTTCAACGCTTTCCTTTACAACCGGACGGTAGTTTACCGAAAGGTAATATACAGAGCAAGTATACTGGACGTGTTGCTTTCCTAATACAAGGATAGCAAGTGGGTGACACAAAACCTTAAGTTTTGAGCTAAAAATTTCAAATATGAAACCCACCAAACTCATAAAAAGAATTTGCAAACACCGGTGAAGGGTAATTCTGGAAAACTTATCTAGGGTAAAAGCTAGATTGAATTTTCAAAAAGATCAAATGCTTTCATAAAGATCCAATTTCCTTAAAGGATCTAGTATGTTTTTATTCAAGACTATATTGCTTGAGGACAAGCAACGCTCAAGTGTGGGAATATTTGATAATGCTAACAACGAACATATATTTCATCGCATTATCCCTCAAGAAAGACAAGCTTTTAGTTGCAGTTGTCCTATTTACAAGGAATATTTGTTTAAAAATTAAAAGGTGAAGACAAAAGATAGATTCGACGAATTGAAGACGCAAACTACCAAAAAGCTCAAAAGTACAAAGTACAATCAAAGTGGTTCAAATTATTGATGAGAAACGTCTCAAAATTACAAGAGTACAAGACGCAAAACGCAAAGTAGAAGATATTAAATTATACGAAAGGACGTTCGAAAATCCGGAACCGAGACATGAACCAGCTTTCAACGTACGACGCAACGGACTGAAAGTTACAAATTAATTATGTATATAAATATAATATAATATATAATTAATTATATAAATTATATATTTATATTATATTTATATAATAAAATCCATCGGCAAGCTAGGAGCCATACTTGAGTGAGCTGGATTCCACAGCTCCGCACTCGCGGAGCTTATAAAGGCAAAACCCACCGCACTCGCGGAGCACACAAAAACAGTAATCTGCCTATAAAAGGCCATGCAATTCGACGGATTAAAAACATCTTTTTCTTCTTCCTTCATACGTAAAATATATATATATATATATATATATATATATATATATATATATATATATATATATATATATATATATATATATATATATATTATAATTTTAATTTTAATTTTAAATTCTAATAATAAGGGTATGTTAGCGAATGTTGTAAGGGTGTAAGTCGAAATTCTGTCCGTGTAACGCTACGCTATTTTTAATCATTGTAAGTTATGTTCAACCTTTTTAATTTAATGTCTCGTAGCTAAGTTATTATTATGCTTATTTAATACCGAAGTAATCATGATGTTGGGCTAAAAATATTAAAATTGGGTAATTGGGCTTTGTACCATAATTGGGGTTTGGACAAAAGAACGACACTTGTGGAAATTAGACTATGGGCTATTAATGGGTTTTATATTAACTAAATAATACCTTATTAATTTAATATATAAACTTATAATTTGACGTATTTATATATAACCACATACGCTTGACTGGGTACGGTGGGCGGGATATCTATAAATACCAATAATTGTTCATTTTACCTGACACAGAACTGGATTAATAGTTAATAGACTTGTTGAAACAGGGGTGGATTACATTCAAGGGTAATTGGTGTAATTGTTAACAAAGTAGTAAAACCTTGGTTTACACGCAGTCGATAACCTGGTGTATTCACTAAACAAAGTATTAAAACCTTGTTACAATTCGAATCCCCAATTAGTTGGAATATTTGACTTCAGGAATAAGAATAATTTGACGAAGACTTTTGCACTTTATATTTATGACTGATGGACTATTATGGATAAATCCGTATGGACATATCGAATAATCCA
This sequence comes from Rutidosis leptorrhynchoides, assembly GCF_046630445.1. NCBI lineage: Eukaryota > Viridiplantae > Streptophyta > Magnoliopsida > Asterales > Asteraceae > Rutidosis > Rutidosis leptorrhynchoides. Next base: position 77,998,302 of record NC_092337.1, on the reverse strand, counting down.
GGACAAAGGACAATTAACCCATGGGAATAAACTAAAATCAACACGTCAAACATCATGATTATGGAAGTTTAAATAAGCATAATTCTATTATTTTCATATTTAATTGAACTTTTAATTATCGCACTTTTATTTATTATCATTGTATTTAATTGCACTTCTAATTATCGTACTTTTTAATTATCGCAATTTTATTTTATCGCACTTTTATTTATCGTAATTTCAATTTCAATATCGTTATTTACTTTACGCTTTAAATTAAGTTATATTTATTTTTAATATTTTACATTAGGTTTTAACTGCGACTAAAGTTTTAAAAATCGACAAACCGGTCATTAAACGGTAAAAACCCCCTTTTTATAATAATAATATTACTTATATATATATTTGTGTTTTTATAAATTAAAACTAATATAGCGTTAAGCTTGTTTAAGTGTATCTCTGTGGAACGAACCGGACTTACTAAAAACTACACTACTGTACGATTAGGTACACTGCCTATAAGTGTTGTAGCAAGGTTTAGGTATATCTATTCTATAAATAAATAAATATCTTGTGTAAAATTGTATCATATTTAATAGTTTTTCCAAGTAAAATATAAGCTATTTCATATACGCCTCGCATAACATCAACTAGTGGTAGACATCTATCACACAATATCAAACACAATAAGAGGTTAATATATCATATAATATTTACATGTTAATAATATATAGTTTCCAACAAAAGTGTTAAGCAATCGTTTTTAAAGAAAACACGGTCGAAGTCCAGACTCACTAATGTATCCTAACAAACTCGATAAGACACACTAATGCAAATTTCTGGTTCTCTAAGACTAACGCTCGGATACCAACTGAAATGTCCCGTTCATATTGATTATAAACGTTCCATATTAATTGATTTCGTCGCGAGGTTTTGACCTCTATATGAGACGTTTTTCAAAGACTGCATTCATTTTTAAAACAACCATAACCTTTATTTTATCTATAAAGGTTTAAAGAGCATTACGTAGATTATCAAATAATGATAATCTAAAATATACCGTTTACACACGGCCATTACATAATGGTTTACAATAAGAATATATTACATCAAAAATAAGTTTCTTGAATGCAGTTATTACATAATATCATACAAGCATGGACTCCAAATCTTGTCCTTATTTTAGTATGCAACAGCGGAAGTACTTAATAATCACCTGAGAATAAACATGCTTAAAACATCAACAAAAATGTTGGTGAGTTATAGGTTTAACTTATATATTATCAAATCATAATAATAGACCACAAGATTTCATATTTCAATATACATCCCATACATAGAGATAAAAATCATTCATATGGTGAACACCTGGTAACCGACATTAACAAGATGCATATAAGAATATCCCCTATCATTCCCGGAAATCCTTCGGACATGATAAAAACGAATTCGAAGTACTAAAGCATCCGATACTTTGGATGGAGTTGGTTAGGCCCAATAGATCTATCTTTAGGATTCGCGTCAATTAGTAGATCGGTTTACTAATTCTTAGGCTACCAAGCAAAAGGGGCATATTCGGCTTCGATCATTCACCCATATAATGTAGTTTCATTTACTTGTGTCTATTTCGTAAAAAATTTATAAAAATGCATGTATTCTCATCCCAAAATATTAGATTTTAAAAGTGGGACTATAACTCACTTTCACAGATTTTTTACTTCGTCGGGAGTAAGACTTGGCCACTGGTCGATTCACGAACCTATAACAAATATGTACATATATATCAAAGTATGTTCAAAATATATTTACAACACTTTTAATACATTTTGATGTTTTAAGTTTATTAAGTCAGTTGTCCTCGTTAGTAACCTACAACTAGTTGTCCATAGTTAGATGTACAGAAATAAATTGATATATATTATCTTGAATCAATCCACGACCCAGTGAATACATGTCTCAGGCTAGATCACAACTCAAAGTATATATATTTTTGGAATCAACCTCAACCTTGTATAGCTAACTCCAACATTACTGCATATAGAGTGTCTATGGTTGTTCCAAATAATATATATAGATGGGTCGATATGATATGTCAAAACATTTGCATACGTGTCTATGGTATCCCAAGATTACATAATATATTAGAATACATGTATAATACAATATAAGTTAGCTAGGATATGATTTGTATAGAATTGTTACAATAATTCCCGTAGCTACAACAATAAAAAAATATCCAATCTTGTTTTACCCATAACTTCTTCGTTTTAAATCCGTTTTGAGTGAATCAAATTTCTATGGTTTCATATTGAACTCTATTTTATGAATCTAAACAGAAAATATATAGGTTTATAGTCAGAAATATAAGTTACAAGTCGTTTTTGTAAGAGGTAGTCATTTCAGTCGAAAGAACGACGTCTTGATGACCATTTTGAAAAACATACTTCCACTTTGAGTTTAACCATGATTTTTGGATATAGTTTCATGTTCATAAGAAAAATCATTTTCCCAGAATAACAACTTTTAAATCAAAGTTTATCATAGTTTTTAATTATCAAACCCAAAACAGCCCGCGGTGTTACTACGACAGCGTATGTCCGGTTTTACGGTGTTTTTCGTGTTTCCAGGTTTTAAATCATTAAGTTAGCATATTATATAGATATAGAACATGTGTTTAGTTGATTTTAAAATTCAAGCTAGAAGGATTAACTTTTGTTTGCGAACAAGTTTAGAATTAACTAAACTATGTTCTAGTGATTACAAGTTTAAACCTTCGAATAAGATAGCTTTATATGTATGAATCGAATGATGTTATGAACATTATTACTACCTCAGGTTTTGTGGATAAACCTACTTTAAATGAGAAAAATAGATCTAGCTTCAAAGGATCCTTGGATGGCTTGAAAGTTCTTGAAGCAGAATCATGACACGAAAACAAGTTCAAGTAAGATTTCCACTCGAAATAAGATTGTTATAGTTATAGAAATTGATTCAAAGTTTGAATATGAGTATTACCTTGTATTAGAAATATATCTTACTATAAATAAGAAAGATTTCATGAGGTTGGATGATCATATTACAAGATTGGAAGTAAGCTAGCAAACTTGGAAGTATTCTTGATTTTATGAAGCTAGAACTTATAGAATTTATGAAGAACACTTAGAACTTGAAGATAGAACTTGAGAGAGATCAATTAGATGAAGAAAATTGAAGAATGAAAGTGTTTGTAGGTGTTTTTGGTCGTTGGTATATGGATTAGATATAAAGGATGTGTAATTTTGTTTACATGTAAATAAGTCAAGAATGATTACTAATATTTTTATAATTTTATGAGATATTTCATGCTAGTTGCCAAATGATGGTTCCCACATGTGTTAGGTGACTCACATGGGCTGAAAAAAGCTGATCATTGGAGTATATATACCAATAGTACATACATCTAAAAGCTGTGTATTGTACGAGTACGAATACGAGTGCATACGAGTAGAATTGTTGATGAAACTGAACGAGGATGTAATCGTAAGCATTTTTGTTAAGTATAAGTATTTTGATAAATGTCTTGAAGTCTTTCAATAGTGTATGAATACATATTAAAACATTACATGTATATACATTTTAACTGAGTCGTTAAGTCATCGCTAGTCGTTACATGTAAATGTTGTTTTGAAACCTTTAGGTTAACGATCTTGTTAACTGTTGTTAACCCATTATTTATTATATCTAAAGAGATATTAAATTATTACATTATCATGATATTATGATATATTAATATATATTAGTATGATATATATACAATTAAATGTTGTTACAACGATAATCGTTACATATATGTCTCGTTTCGAAATCATTAAGTTAGTAGTCTTGTTTTTACATATGAAGTTCATTGTTAATACACTTAATGACATGTTTACTTATCATTTATCATGATTAAATATAGTGTATCAATATCTTAATATGATTCATATGTATTTAGTAAGACGCTGTTATAACGATAATCGTTATATATATCGTTTCGAGTTTCTTAATTCAATAAACTCAATTTTATGTATATAACTCATTGTTAAAATACCTAATGAGATACTTACTTATCATAATAACATGTTAACTATATATATAATCATATATATGTCATCATATAGTTTTTACAAGTTTTAACGTTCGTGAATCACCGGTCAACTTGGGTGGTCAATTGTCTATATGAAACCTATTTCAATTAATCAAGTCTTAACAAGTTTGATTGCTTAACATGTTGGAAACACTTAATCATGTAAATAATAATTTCATTTAATATATATAAATATGGAAAAGTTCGGGTCACTTCACTCGTCTAGACATGAGTACTGCCTATCATCCACAAACTGATGGGCAGAGCGAAAGGACGATACAAACGCTTGAAGACATGCTACGAGCATGTGTTATTGATTTCGGAAATAGTTGAGATCGACACCTACCGTTAGCAGAATTTTCCTACAACAACAGCTACCATTCAAGCATTGAGATGGCGCCGTTTGAAGCACTTTATGGTAGAAAGTGCAGGTCTCCGATTTGTTGGAGTGAAGTGGGGGATAGACAGATTACGGGTCCAAAGATAATACAAGAAACTACCAAGAAGATCATCCAAATTCAACAACGGTTGAAAATCGCCCAAAGTCGACAAAAGAGCTACGCTGACATTAAAAGAAAAGATATAGAATTTGAAATTGGAGAGATGGTCATGCTTAAAGTTGCACCTTGGAAAGGTGTTGTTCGATTTGGTAAACGAGGGAAATTAAATCCAAGGTATATTGGACCATTCAAGATTATTGATCGTGTCAGACCAGTAGCTTACCGACTTGAGTTACCTCAACAACTCGTGGCTGTACATAACACTTTCCACGTCTCAAATTTGAAGAAATGTTTTGCTAAAGAAGATCTCACTATTCCGTTAGACGAAATCCAAATCAACGAAAAACTTCAATTCATCGAAGAACCCGTCGAAATAATGGATCGTGAGGTTAAAAGACTTAAGCAAAACAAGATACCAATTGTTAAGGTTTGATGGAATGCTCGTAGAGGACCCGAGTTTACCTGGGAATGAGAAGATCAGATAAATAAGAAATACCCGCACTTATTTCCAGAAGATACGTCAACACCTCCTACTGCTTAAAATTTCGGAACGAAATTTATTTAACAGGTAGGTACTGTAGTGACCCGAATGTTTCCATGTTTATTTATATTAAATGAAATTGATATTTACATGATTAAGTGTTTCCAACATGTTAAGCAATCAAAGTTGTAAAGACTTGATTAATTGAAATAGGTTTCATATAGACAATTGACCACCCAAGTTGACCGGCGATTCACGAACGTTAAAACTTGTAAAAACTATATGATGACATATATATGGATATATATATAACTATATATATATATATATATATATATATATATATATATATATATATATATATATATATATATAGTTAACATGATATTATGATAAGTATGTATCTCATTAAGTATATTAACAATGAACTACATATGTAAAAATAAGACTACTAACTTAAGGATTTCGAAACGAGGCATACATGTAACGATTATCGTTGTAACAACATTTAAATGTATATATATCATATTAAGATATATTAATACATCATAATATCATGATAATATAATAATTTAACATCTCATTAGATATAATAAACAATGGGTTAACAACATTTAACAAGATCGTTAACTTAAAGGTTTCAAAACAACATTTACTTGTAACGACTAACGATGACTTAACGACTCAGTTAAAAAATATATACATGTAGTGTTTTAATATGTATTCATACACTTTTGAAAGACTTCAAGACACTTATCAAAGTACTTCTAATTAACAAAAATGCTTACAATTACATCCTCATTCATTTTCATCAACAATTCTACTCGTATGCACTCGTATTTGTACTCGTACAATACACAGCTTCTAAATGTATTTACTATTAGTATATATACTCCAATGATCAGCTCTAAGCAGCCCATGTGAGTCACCTAACCATGTGGGAACCATCATTTAACATCTAGCATGAAATATCTCACAAAATCACAAACTAATGGAGCCTATATGGTGACACCATATTTCACATGAATGAACACGCACATACACACTTTCATTTTGCAACTTACATGCATCAAACTACTCTCTCTCAAGTGTTCTTCCATTGTTCTAAGTGTTCTTCATCATCTTCATTAAAAATCTAGCTCAATCTAGTTCATAAATCCATACATAAGCCAAGTTATAAAACAACTACTCAAGAACACACCAACAACACTTCCAAGTTTGCTAGCTTACTTCCAATCTTGCAAATCCACTTTGAGTGATCATTCAACCTCAAGAAATCTTTTTTATGTACAGTAAGATATCTTTCTAATACAAGGTAATACTCATATTCAAACTTTGATTCAATTTCTATAACTTTAACAATCTTATTTCGAGTGGAAATCTTACTTGAACTTGTTTTCGTGTCATGATTCTACTTCAAGAACTTTCAAGCCATCCAAGGATCCTTTGAAGCTAGATCTATTTTTCTCATTTCCAGTAGGTTTATCCACAAAACCTTAGGTAGTAATGATGTTCATAACATCATTCGATTCATATATATAAAACTACCTTATTCGAAGGTTCAAACTTGTAATCACTAGAACATAGTTTAGTTAATTCTAAACTTGTTCGCAAACAAAAGTTAATCCTTCTAAATTGAATTTTAAAATCAACTAAACACATATTATATATCTATATGATATGCTAACTTAATGATTTAAACCCTGAAAAAATAAAAAACACCGTAAAACCGGATATACGCCGTCGTAGTAACACCGCGGGCTGTTTTGGGTTAGTTAATTTAAAACTATGATAAACTTTGATTTAAATGTTGTTCTTCTGGGAAAATGATTTTTATTATGAACATGAAACTATATTCAAAAATCATGGTTAAACTCAAAGTGGAAGTATGTTTTCCAAAATGGTCATCTAGACATCGTTCTTTCGACTGAAATGACTACCTTTACAAAAACGACTTGTAACCTATATTTCTGATTATAAACTTATACTTTTTCTGTTTAGATTCATAAACTTAAGTTCAATATGAAACCATAACAACTTGAATCACTCAAAACGGATTTAAAACGAAGAAGTTATGGGTAAAACAAGATTGGATAATTTTGCTTGTTGTAGCTACGTGAAAATTAGTAACAAATCTATATTAATCATATCCTAGCTAACTCATATTGTATTATACATGTATTCTAATATATTATGTAATCTTAGGATACCATAGACACGTATACAAATGTTTTGACATATCATATCGACCCATGTATATATATTATTTGGAACAACCATAGACACTGTATATGCATTAATGTTTGAGTTAGCTATACAGAGTTGAGGTTGATTCCAAAAATATATATACTTTGAGTTATGATCTAGCCTGAGATGTGTATACACTGGGTCGTGGATTGATTCAATATAATATATATCGATTTATTTCTGTACATCTAACTGTGGACAACTAGTTGTAAGTTACTAACGAGGACAGCTGACTTAATAAACTCAAATCATTAAAACGTATTAAAAGTGTTGTAAATATATTTTGAACATACTTTGATATATATGTACATATCTGTTATAGGTTCGTGAATCGACCAGTGGCCAAGTCTTACTTCCCGACGAAGTAAAAATCTGTGAAAGTTAGTTATAGTCCCACTTTTAAAATCTAATATTTTTGAGATGAGAATACATGCAGTTTTATAAATGTTTTACGAAATAGACACAAGTAATTGAAACTACATTATATGGGTGAATGATCAAAGCCGAATATGCCCCTTTTGGTTGGTAGCCTAAGAATTAGTAAACCGATCTACTAATTGACGCGAATCCTAAAGATAGATCTATTGGGCCTAACGAATCCCATCCAAAGTACCGGATGCTTTAGTACTTCGAATTCGTTTTTATCATGTCCGAAGGATTTCTCGAAATGATAGGGGATATTCTTATATGCATCTTGTTAATGTCGGTTACCAGGTGTTCACCATATGAATGATTTTTATCTCTATGTATGGGATGTATATTGAAATATGAAATCTTGTGGTTTATTATTACGATTTGATAAATATATAGGTTAAACCTATAACTCACCAACATTTTTGTTGACGTTTAAAGCATGTTAATTCTCAGGTGATTATTAAGAGCTTCCGCTGTTGCATGCTAAAATATGGACAAGATTCGGTGTCAGCATGATTGTATAATATTGTTTAAAACTGCATTCGAGATTTACTTTGTTGTAACATATTAATATTGTAAACCAATATGTATTGGTAGTGTGTAAGTGTGATATTTTTAGATTATCATTCTTGATAATCTAGGTGGCGTCTTTTTAACCTTGTCGATAAAATAAAGGTTATGGTTTGTTTTAAAAACGCATGCAGTCTTTGAAAAACGTCTCATATAGAGGTCAAAACCTCGCAAAGAGATCAATTAATATGAAACGTTTATAATCGATATGAACGGGACATTTCAGTTTCTATCGCTCTAGTATTAAACAACTTCGAGATCATAAAACGTTGTGACGAAACGTATCTTAACTAAAATCAGGATCCATGCGAGTCTCCATAGCTGAGATAACGATTGCTCTACCGCAGGTAAGTCCAAAGTTTTTCCTATTTGAGAACTTTTTCCTTAAGTGTCTAGGGTGTCGATATCTATAACAAATTTTCGGGTTATCAATTCTGCAATCAAGGCCCTCCTTGTATCTGGGCTAAGTGGTTATTCTTTCCATATCTCTAACAGACCATAATGCGTATACTCAAGTGGTTCCTACCAAAATTTCCTTTGAATCACTTCATATTCCTTATATAGTAGCATTGGGACTTTTGCATAATTTACTTCAATATAATCACACTGGCCTGGCGTCATTATATTGTACTAAATCATACGTTCATTCCAATATCACTCCATATGGTCAATGTAACGTGATCACTTCATGTTCTACTCAATTTCATCTAACGGTGCTTTATCTATGCTATCTCAAAACAAAATTTACATAATTAATCTCACGGTTTCTCGGTGTGGGTGTGTAGGTTCCGTAGGTCATGCATCAATGCCTAATTGTGAAATGTCCCGTTCTTATTGATTAAAAACGTTCCATATTAATTGATTTCGTTGCGAGGTTTTGACCTCTATATGAGACGTTTTTCAAAGACTGAATTCATTTTTAAAACAAACCATAACCTTTATTTCATAAATAAAGGTTTAAAAAAACTTTACGTAGATTATCAAATAATGATAATCTAAAATATCCTGTTTACACACGACCATTACATAATGGTTTACAATACAAATATGTTACATCGAAATCAGTTTCTTGAATGCAGTTTTTACACAATATCATACAAACATGGACTCCAAATCTTGTCCTTATTTTAGTATGCAACAGCGGAAGCTCTTAGTATTCACCTGAGAATAAACATGCTTTAAACGTCAACAAAAATGTTGGTGAGTTATAGGTTTAACCTTTATATATCAAATCGTAACAATAGACCACAAGATTTCATATTTCAATACACATCCCATACATAGAGATAAAAATCATTCATATGGTGAACACCTGGTAACCGACATTAACAAGATGCATATATAAGAATATCCCCATCATTCCGGGACACCCTTCGGATATGATATAAATTTCGAAGTACTAAAGCATCCGGTACTTTGGATGGGGTTTGTTAGGCCCAATAGATCTATCTTTAGGATTCGCGTCAATTAGGGTGTCTGTTCCCTAATTCTTAGATTACCAGACTTAATAAAAAGGGGCATATTCGATTTCGATAATTCAACCATAGAATGTAGTTTCACGTACTTGTGTCTATTTTGTAAATCATTTATAAAACCTGCATGTATTCTCATCCCAAAAATATTAGATTTTAAATGTGGGACTATAACTCACTTTCACAGATTTTTACTTCGTCGGGAAGTAAGACTTGGCCACTGGTCGATTCACGAACCTATAACAATATATACATATATATCAAAGTATGTTCAAAATATATTTACAACACTTTTAATATATTTCGATGTTTTAAGTTTATTAAGTCAGCTGTCCTCGTTAGTAACCTACAACTAGTTGTCCACAGTTAGATGTACAGAAATAAATCGATAAATATTATCTTGAATCAATCCATGACCCAGTGTATACGTATCTCAGTATTGATCACAACTCAAACTATATATATATTGGAACAACCTCAACCCTGTATTGCTAACTCCAACATTCACATATAGAGTGTCTATGGTTGTTCCGAAATATATATAGATGTGTCGACATGATAGGTCGAAACATTGTATACGTGTCTATGGTATCTCAAGATTACATAATATACAATACAAGTTGATTAAGTTATGGTTGGAATAGATTTGTTACCAATTTTCACGTAGCTAAAATGAGAAAAATTATCCAATCTTGTTTTACCCATAACTTCTTCATTTTAAATCCGTTTTGAGTGAATCAAATTGCTATGGTTTCATATTGAACTCTATTTTATGAATCTAAACAGAAAAAGTATAGTTTTATAGTCAGAAAAATAAGTTACAAGTCATTTTTGTAAAGGTAGTCATTTCAGTCGAAAGAACGACGTCTAGATGACCATTTTAGAAAACATACTTCCACTTTGAGTTTAACCATAATTTTTGGATATAGTTTCATGTTCATAATAAAAATCATTTTCTCAGAATAACAACTTTTAAATCAAAGTTTATCATAGTTTTTAATTAACTAACCCAAAACAGCCCGCGGTGTTACTACGACGGCGTAAATCCGGTTTTACGGTGTTTTTCGTGTTTCCAGGTTTTAAATCATTAAGTTAGCATATCATATAGATATAGAACATGTGTTTAGTTGATTTTAAAAGTCAAGTTAGAAGGATTAACTTTTGTTTGCGAACAAGTTTAGAATTAACTAAACTATGTTCTAGTGATTACAAGTTTAAACCTTCGAATAAGATAGCTTTATATGTATGAATTGAATGATGTTATGAACATCATTAATACCTTAAGTTCCTTGGATAAACCTACTGGAAAAGAGAAAAATGGATCTAGCTTCAACGGATCCTTGGATGGCTCGAAGTTCTTGAAGCAGAATCATGACACGAAAACATGTTCAAGTAAGATCATCACTTGAAATAAGATTGTTATAGTTATAGAAATTGAACCAAAGTTTGAATATGATTATTAACTTGTATTAGAATGATAACCTACTATAAGAAAAAAATATTTCTTGAGGTTGGATGATCACCTTACAAGATTGGAAGTGAGCTAGCAAACTTGAAAGTATTCTTGATTTTATGTAACTAGAACTTGTAGAATATATGAAGAACACTTAGAACTTGAAGATAGAACTTGAGAGAGATCAATTAGATGAAGAAAATTGAAGAATGAAAGTGTTTGTAGATGTTTTTGGTCGTTGGTGTATGGATTAGATATAAAGGATATGTAATTTTGTTTTCATGTAAATAAGTCATGAATGATTACTCATATTTTTGTAATTTTATGAGATATTTCATGCTAGTTGCCAAATGATGGTTCCCACATGTGTTAGGTGACTCACATGGGCTGCTAAGAGCTGATCATTAGAGTGTATATACCAATAGTACATACATCTAAAAGCTGTGTATTGTACGAGTACGAATACGGGTGCATACGAGTAGAATTGTTGATGAAACTGAACGAGGATGTAATTGTAAGAATTTTTGTTAAGTAGAAGTATTTTGATAAGTGTATTGAAGTCTTTCAAAAGTGTATAAATACATATTAAAACACTACATGTATATACATTTTAACTGAGTCGTTAAGTCATCGTTAGTCGTTACATGTAAGTGTTGTTTTGAAACCTTTAGGTTAACGATCTTGTTAAATGTTGTTAACCCAATGTTTATAATATCAAATGAGATTTTAAATTATTATATTATCATGATATTATCATGTATGAATATCTCTTAATATGATATATATACATTAAATGTCTTTACAACGATAATCGTTACATATATGTCTCGTTTAAAAATCATTAAGTTAGTAGTCTTGTTTTTACATATGTAGTTCATTGTTAATATACTTAATGATATGTTTACTTATCATAGTATCATGTTAACTATATATATATCCATATATATGTCATCATATAGTTTTTACAAGTTTTAACGTTCGTGAATCACCGGTCAACTTGGGTGGTCAATTGTCTATATGAAACATATTTCAATTAATCAAGTCTTAACAAGTTTGATTACTTAACATGTTGGAAACATTTAATCATGTAAATATCAATCTCAATTAATATATATAAACATGGAAAAGTTCGGGTCACTACAGTACCTACCCGTTAAATAAATTTCGTCCCGAAATTTTAAGCTGTTGAAGGTGTTGACGAATCTTCTGGAAATAGATGCGGGTAATTCTTCTTCATCTGATCTTCATGCTCCCAGGTGAACTCGGGTCCTCTACGAGCATTCCATCGAACCTTAACAATTGGTATCTTGTTTTGCTTAAGTCTTTTAACCTCACGATCCATTATTTCGACGGGTTCTTCGATGAATTGAAGTTTTTTGTTGATTTGGATTTCATCTAACGGAATAGTGAGATCTTCTTTAGCAAAACATTTCTTCAAATTCGAGACGTGGAAAGTGTTATGTACAGCCGCGAGTTGTTGAGGTAACTCAAGTCGGTAAGCTACTGGTCCGACACGATCAATAATCTTGAATGGTCCAATATACCTTGGATTTAATTTCCCTCGTTTACCAAATCGAACAACGCCTTTCCAAGGTGCAACTTTAAGCATGACCATCTCTCCAATTTCAAATTCTATATCTTTTCTTTTAATGTCAGCGTAGCTCTTTTGTCGACTTTGGGCGGTTTTCAACCGTTGTTGAATTTGGATGATCTTCTCGGTAGTTTCTTGTATAATCTCCGGACCCGTAATCTGTCTATCCCCCACTTCACTCCAACAAATCAGAGACCTACACTTTCTACCATAAAGTGCTTCAAACGGCGCCATCTCAATGCTTGAATGGTAGCTGTTGTTGTAGCAAAATTCTGCTAACGGTAGATGTCGATCCCAACTATTTTGGAAATCAATAACACAAGCTCGTAGCATGTCTTCAAGCGTTTGTATCGTCCTTTTTCTCTGCCCATCAGTTTGTGGATGATAGGCAGTACTCATGTCTAGACGAGTTCCCAATGCTTGCTGTAATGTCTGCCAGAATCTTGAAATAAATCTGCCATCCCTATCAGAGATAATAGAGATTGGTATTCCATGTCTGGAGATGACTTCCTTCAAATACAGTCGTGCTAACTTCTCCATCTTGTCATCTTCTCTTATTGGCAGGAAGTGTGCTGACTTGGTGAGACGATCAACTATTACCCAAATAGTATCATAACCACTTGCAGTCCTTGGCAATTTAGTAATGAAATCCATGGTAATGTTTTCCCATTTTCATTCCGGGATTTCAGGTTGTTGTAGTAGACCTGATGGTTTCTGATGTTCAGCTTTGACCTTAGAACACGTCAAACATTCTCCTACATATTTAGCAATATCGGCTTTCATACCTGGCCAACAAAAATGTTTCTTAAGATCCTTGTACATCTTCCCCGTTCCAGGATGTATTGAGTATCTGGTTTTATGAGCTTCTCTAAGTACCATTTCTCTCATATCTCCAAATTTTGGTACCCAAATTCTTTCAGCCCTATACCGGGTTCCGTCTTCCCGAATATTAAGATGCTTCTCCGATCCTTTGGGTATTTCATCCTTTAAATTTCCCTCTTTTAAAACTCCTTGTTGCGCCTCCTTTATTTGAGTAGTAAGGTTAGTGTGAATCATTATATTCATAGATTTTACTCGAATGGGTTCTCTGTCCTTTCTGCTCAAGGCGTCGGCTACCACATTTGCCTTCCCCCGGTGGTAACGAATCTCAAAGTCGTAATCATTCAACAATTCAATCAACCTACGCTGCCTCATATTCAGTTGTTTTTGATTAAATATGTGTTGAAGACTTTTGTGGTCGGTATATATAATACTTTTGACCCCATATAAGTAGTGCCTCCAAGTCTTTAATGCAAAAACAACCGCGCCTAATTCCAAATCATGCGTCGTATAATTTTGCTCGTGAATCTTCAATTGTCTAGACAGATAAGCAATCACCTTCGTCCGTTGCATTAATACACAACCGAGACCTTGCTTTGATGCGTCACAATAAATCACAAAATCATCATTCCCTTCAGGCAATGACAATATAGGTGCCGTAGTTAGCTTTTTCTTCAATAATTGAAACGCCTTCTCTTGTTCATCCTTCCATTCAAATTTCTTCCCTTTATGCGTTAATGCAGTCAAGGGTTTTGCTATTTTGGAGAAATCTTGGATGAATCTTCTGTAGTAACCAGCCAATCCTAAAAATTGACGTATATGCTTCGGAGTTTTTGGGGTTTTCCACTTTTCAACGGTTTCGATCTTTGCCGGGTCCACCTGGATACCTTCTTTGTTCACTATGTGATCGAGGAATTGAACTTCTTCCAACCAAAATGCACACTTTGAAAACTTAGCGTACAGTTTTTCTTTCCTCAATACTTCTAGCACTTTTCTCAAATGTTCTTCGTGCTCTTGATCATTCTTTGAGTAAATAAGTATGTCATCGATGAAAACAATGACAAACTTGTCAAGATATGGCCCACACACTCGGTTCATAAGGTCCATGAACACAGCTGGTGCGTTAGTCAATCCAAACGGCATAACCATAAACTCGTAATGACCATAACACGTCCTAAAAGTAGTTTTTGGAATATCATCCTCCTTTACTCGCATTTGATGATATCCAGAACGTAAATCAATCTTCGAATAAACTGACGAGCCTTGTAGTTGATCAAATAAGTCGTCAATTCTCGGCAGTGGATAACGGTTTTTGATGGTAAGTTTGTTCAACTCTCTGTAGTCAATACACAACCTAAATGTACCATCCTTCTTCTTGACAAACAAAACAGGAGCTCCCCATGGTGATGTGCTTGGTCGAATGAAACCATGTTCTAATAGTTCTTATAGTTGGCTTTGCAGTTCTTTCATCTCGCTGAGTGCGAGTCTATAAGGAGCACGAGCTATTGGTGCAGCTCCTGGTACAAGATCTATTTGAAATTCAACAGATTGATGTGGAGGTAGTCCCGGTAATTCTTTCGGAAATACATCGGGAAATTCTTTTGCGACGGGAACATTATTGATGCTCTTTTCTTCAGTTTGTACTTTCTCGACGTGTGCTAGAACAACATAGCAACCTTTTCTTATTAGTTTTTGTGCCTTCAAATTACTAATAAGATGTAGCTTCATGTTGCCCTTTTCTCTGTACACCATTAAGGGTTCTCCTTCTTCTCGTACAATGCGAATTGCATTTTTATAACATACGATCTCTGCTTTCACCTTCTTCAGCCAGTCCATGCCAACTATTACATCAAAACTCCCTAACTCTACTGGTATCAAATCAATCTTAAATATTTCGCTACCTAGTTTAATTTCTCGATTCCGGCATATATTATCTGCTGAAATTAATTTACCGTTTGCTAATTCGAGTAAAAATTTACTATCTAACGGCGTCAATGGACAACTTAATTTAGCACAAAAATCTCTACTCATATAGCTTCTATTCGCACCCGAATCAAATAAAACGTAAGCAGATTTATTGTCAATAAGAAACGTACCCGTAACAAGCTCCGGGTCTTCCTGTGCCTCTGCCGCATTAATATTGAAAACTCTTCCGCGGCCTTGTCCATTCGTGTTCTCCTGGTTCGGGCAATTTCTAATAATGTGGCCCGGTTTTCCACATTTATAACAAACTACATTGGCATAACTTGCTCCGACACTACTTGCTCCGCCATTACTCGTTTCGACACCATTTGTTCCTTTCGTTCTGTTAACCCCTGGTCCGTAGACCTCACACTTCACCGCGCTATGACCATTTCTTTTACACTTGTTGCAAAATTTGGTGCAGAACCCCGAGTGATACTTTTCACACCTTTGGCATAGCTGCTTCTGATTGTTGTTATTGTTGCGGTTGTTATTGTTGTTGGGATGATTGTTGTAGTTGCTGTTGTTGTTGTTGTTGTTGTTGTTGTTGTTGGGCAGTTTGTTGTAGTTGCGATTGTTATTGCGATTGTTGGGATAATTGTTGCGATTATTATTGTAATTGCTGTTGTTGTTGTATTGGTGATTCTTATCACCGTTTTCCTCCCACTTTCTTTTGACTTGCTTCACATTGGCCTTTTTAGCCGTCTGTTCTTTAATTCTTTCCTCAATCTGGTTCACTAGTTTGTGAGCCATTCTACATGCCTGTTGTATGGAGGTGGGCTCGTGTAAACTTATATCTTCTTGGATTCTTTCCGGTAATCCTTTCACAAACGCGTCGATCTTCTCTTCCTCATCTTCAAACGCTCCCGGACACAATAGGCACAATTCTGTGAATCGTCTTTCGTACGTGGTAATATCAAATCCTTGGGTTCGTAACCCTCTAAGTTCTGTCTTGAGCTTATTGACCTCGGTTCTGGGACGGTACTTCTCGTTCATCAAGTGCTTGAATGCTGACCACGGTAGTGCGTACGCATCATCTTGTCCCACTTGCTCTAGATAGGTATTCCACCATGTTAATGCAGAACCTGTGAAGGTATGCGTAGCGTACTTCACTTTGTCCTCTTCAGTACACTTACTTATGGCAAACACCGATTCGACCTTCTCGATCCACCGTTTCAATCCGATCGGTCCTTCGGTTCCATCAAATTCCAAAGGTTTGCAGGCAGTGAATTCTTTGTAGGTGCATCCTACACAATTTCCTGTACTGCTAGATCCAAGGTTATTGTTGGTATGTAGCGCAGCCTGTACTGCGGCTATGTTTGAAGCTAGAAAAGTACGGAATTCCTCTTCATTCATATTCACGGTGTGTCGAGTAGTCGGTGCCATTTCCTTCAAAATAGTCAAATGGAACAAGTTAATCATACAGAATATTAAGAGTAGTTAATAGTATTTCGTAGCATAATATGAACTCATTTATAAAAGCTTTTTCTTCATATTAGCGTTTTATAAGTTTAAATTCGGGTAGTACCTACCCGTTAAGTTCATACTTAGTAGCTAATATACAATTCAACTACTACAATTCGATATGAAAAACTGATTATAATAATATTTCGCGTTCAAACTTTTACACAATATTTTACAAACTTACAATACCGATTATTTTACATATAGCATGAAATATAGCACACAATAAATTTGATACAAGATGGTTGTGAAGATAATTCTAGCTAGTACACAAGTCGTTCAGCAAAGGCAATAAAGACACGTAATTCATACGTCCAGAAACAAGTCATGCATTCTGGTTTTACTAGGATTACTTCCCATCCTTGGTCTTGTGGAACATAACCGTTATGGCCGTTGATAAGATAGCGTGTTGTAACGTCATCAAAGGGACGAGGGTTACGTAATGTCCAACAGTCCCGTAACAATCTAAAAACCTCATTTCTTACCCCAATTACCAACTCCGTCACTTGTGGAAACGTTTTGTTTAATAGTTGTAGCCCGATGTTCTTGTTCTCACTTTGGTGAGAAGCGAACATTACTAATCCATAAGCATAACATGCTTCTTTATGTTGCATGTTAGCCGCTTTTTCTAAATCATGAAGTCCAATATTCGGATATATTGAGTCAAAATAATTTCTTAACCCATTGCGTAAAATAGCATTTGGGTTCTCCGCAATATATGCGTCAAAGTAAACACATCGTAACTTATGGATTTCCCAATGTGATATCCCCCATATTTCGAACGAAAGCCTTTTATAAACCAAGGCATTCTTGGAACGTTCTTCGAATGTCTTACAAACTGATCTCGCCTTAAATAGTTGTGCCGAAGAATTCTGACCGACTCTAGACAAGATTTCATCAATCATGTCTCCGGGTAGGTCTCTTAAAATATTGGGTTGTCTATCCATTTTGTGTTTTTATACTGTAAAATAGACAAGAGTTAGATTCATAAAAAAAAATACTTATTAATACAAGCAATTTTTACATATATCATAAAGCATAAGCACACTATATTACATATATTACACCACACGAATACAACTATCTTATTTCGACTCGCTTGTTTCTTCTTCTTCGGTTTTGGTTCGTTTTGCCAAGTTTCTAGGGATATATGATGTTCCCCTAATACGAGCCGTCGTTTTCCACATTGGTTTAGAAAAACCTGGTGGTTTAGAGGTTCCCGGGTCATTGTTACAACTTAAGGACTTCGGGGGTTGACGATACATATAAAGTTCATCGGGGTTGGAATTAGATTTCTCTATTTTTATGCCCTTTCCCTTATTATTTTCTTTTGCCTTTTTAAATTCAGTTGGGGTAATTTCTATAACATCATCGGAATTCTCGTCGGAATCCGATTCATCGGAGAATTGGTAATCCTCCCAATATTTTGCTTCCTTGGCGGAAACACCATTGACCATAATTAACCTTGGTCGGTTGGTTGAGGATTTTCTTTTACTTAACCATTTTATTATTTCCCCCACCGGTTCTATTTCTTCATCCGGTTCCGATTCTTCTTCCGGTTCCGATTCTTCTTCCGGTTCCGACTCTTCTTTCGGTTCCTCTTCGGGAACTTGTGAATCAGTCCACGAATCATTCCAATTTACATTTGACTCTTCATTATTATTAGGTGAGTCAATGGGACTTGTTCTAGAGGTAGACATCTATCACATAATATCAAACGCGTTAAGAGATTAATATATCACATAATATTCACATGTTAAAAATATATAGTTTCCAACAAAATTTGTTAAGCAATCATTTTTCAAGTAAACACGGTCGAAGTCCAGACTCACTAATGCATCCTAACAAACTCGATAAGACACACTAATGCAAAATTCTGGTTCTCTAAGACCAACGCTCGGATACCAACTGAAATGTCCCGTTCTTATTGATTAAAAACGTTCCATATTAATTGATTTCGTTGCAAGGTTTTGACCTCTATATGAGACGTTTTTCAAAGACTGAATTTATTTTTAAAACAAACCATAACCTTTATTTCATAAATAAAGGTTTAAAAAAACTTTACGTAGATTATCAAATAATGATAATCTAAAATATCCTGTTTACACACGACCATTACATAATGGTTTACAATACAAATATGTTACATCGAAATCAATTTCTTGAATGCAGTTTTTACACAATATCATACAAACATGGACTCCAAATCTTGTCCTTATTTTAGTATGCAACAGCGGAAGCTCTTAGTATTCACCTGAGAATAAACATGCTTTAAACGTCAACAAAAATGTTGGTGAGTTATAGGTTTAACCTTTATATATCAAATCGTAACAATAGACCACAAGATTTCATATTTCAATACACATCCCATACATAGAGATAAAAATCATTCATATGGTGAACACCTGGTAACCGACATTAACAAGATGCATATATAAGAATATCCCCATCATTTCGGGACACCCTTAGGATATGATATAAATTTCGAAGTACTAAAGCATCCGGTACTTGGATGGGGTTTGTTAGGCCCAATAGATCTATCTTTAGGATTCGCGTCAATTAGGGTGTCTGTTCCCTAATTCTTAGATTACCAGACTTAATAAAAAGGGGCATATTCCATTTCGATGATTCAACCATAGAATGTAGTTTCACGTACTTGTGTCTATTTTGTAAATCATTTATAAAACCTGCATGTATTCTCATCCCAAAAATATTAGATTTTAAAAGTGGGACTATAACTCACTTTCACAGATTTTTACTTCATCGGGAAGTAAGACTTGGCCACTGGTTGATTCACGAACCTATAACAATATATACATATATATCAAAGTATGTTCAAAATATATTTACAACACTTTTAATATATTTTGATGTTTTAAGTTTATTAAGTCAGCTGTCCTCGTTAGTAACCTACAACTAGTTGTCCACAGTTAGATGTACAGAAATAAATCGATAAATATTATCTTGAATCATTCCACGACCTAGTGTATACGTATCTCAGTATTGATCACAACTCAAACTATATATATTTTGGAATCAACCTCAACCCTGTATAGCTAACTCCAACATTCACATATAGAGTGTCTATGGTTGTTCCGAAATATATATAGATGTGTCGACATGATAGGTTAAAACATTGTATACGTGTCTATGGTATCTCAAGATTATATAATATACAATACAAGTTGATTAAGTTATGGTTGGAATAGATTTGTTACCAATTTTCACGTAGCTAAAATGAGAAAAATTATCCAATCTTGTTTTACCCATAACTTCTTCATTTTAAATCCGTTTTAAGTGAATAAAATTGCTATGGTTTCATATTGAACTCTATTTTATGAATCTAAACAGAAAAAGTATAGTTTTATAGTCAGAAAAATAAGTTACAAGTCATTTTTGTAAAGGTAGTCATTTCAGTCGAAAGAACGACGTCTAGATGACCATTTTAGAAAACATACTTCCACTTTGAGTTTAACCATAATTTTTGGATATAGTTTCATTTTCATAATAAAAATCATTTTCTCAGAATAACAACTTTTAAATCAAAGTTTATCATAGTTTTTAATTAACTAACCCAAAACAGCCCGCGGTGTTACTATGACGGCGTAAATCCGATTTTACGGTGTTTTTCGTGTTTCCAGGTTTTAAATCATTAAGTTAGCATATCATATAGATATAGAACATGTGTTTAGTTGATTTTAAAAGTCAAGTTAGAAGGATTAACTTTTGTTTGCGAACAAGTTTAGAATTAACTAAACTATGTTCTAGTGATTACAAGTTTAAACCTTCGAATAAGATAGCTTTATATGTATGAATCGAATGATGTTATGAACATCATTACTACCTTAAGTTCCTTGGATAAACCTACTGGAAAAGAGAAAAATGGATCTAACTTCAACGGATCCTTGGATGGCTCGAAGTTCTTGAAGCAGAATCATGACACGAAAATAAGTTCAAGTAAGATCATCACTTGAAATAAGATTGTTATAGTTATAGAAATTGAACCAAAGTTTGAATATGATTATTACCTTGTATTAGAATGATAACCTACTGTAAGAAACAAAGATTTCTTGAGGTTGGATGATCACCTTACAAGATTGGAAGTGAGCTAGCAAACTTGAAAGTATTCTTGATTTTATGTAACTAGAACTTGTAGAATATATGAAGAACACTTAGAACTTGAAGATAGAACTTGAGAGAGATCAATTAGATGAAGAAAATTGAAGAATTAAAGTGTTTGTAGGTGTTTTTGGTCGTTGGTGTATGGATTAGATATAAAGGATATGTAATTTTGTTTTCATGTAAATAAGTCATGAATGATTACTCAAATTTTTGTAATTTTATGAGATATTTCATGCTAGTTGCCAAATGATGGTTCCCACATGTGTTAGGTGACTCACATGGGCTGCTAAGAGCTGATCATTGAAGTGTATATACTAATAGTACATACATCTAAAAGCTGTGTATTGTACGAGTACGAATACGGGTGCATACGAGTAGAATTGTTGATGAAATTGAACGAGGATGTAATTGTAAGCATTTTTGTTAAGTAGAAGTATTTTGATAAGTGTATTGAAGTCTTTCAAAAGTGTATAAATACATATTAAAACACTACATGTATATACATTTTAACTGAGTCGTTAAGTCATCGTTAGTCGTTACATGTAAGTGTTGTTTTGAAACCTTTAGGTTAACGATCTTGTTAAATGTTGTTAACTGATAGTGCTCCAAATGAATATATATTTAGTAGCAATATCCTCCCAATATGTAAATTATTTAGTTGTAATTGTCTTATTTTAAGTTGTAATCGTTTATATTAAATAAGTGCGAAGACAAAAGGCGAAAACGACAATTTGAAGACGCAAATGACCAAAAAGCTCAAATGTACGAGATACAATCCAAGTGGTTCAATTTATTGATAAAAACCGTCTAAAAATGACAAAATTACAAGTTGCGGAACGCAAAGTACAAGATATTAAATTATACGAAAGGACGTTCAAAAATCCGGAACCGGGACCTGAGCCAACTATCAATGCCCGATGCAACGGACCAAAAATTATGAGTCTACTATGCACAAGAATATAATATAATATATATATAATTATATAAAATTATATATATTATATTATATAATTAAATATAACGTCGACAAGCTAGCAAACAAAGCAATTGGGCATGGCCAGACTGGCCATGCGATCGCATGAGATTAACACTGAGAACCCATGCGATCGCATGGGCCTCAGGATCAGACCACATCTATAAAAGGCAACGAGTTTTGGCCATAAAAAATATAATAAAAATAATACTCCTCTAATAATATATATATATATATATATATATATATATATATATATATATATATATATATATATATATATATATATATATATATATATATATATATATATTATAGTATAAGGTAGTTTTATATTAGATTAGTTTGGGTTATGTAAAGGTTATTTTACGGGTTTTAAAGTCGAAGCTCTGTCCGTGTAACACTACGCGATAAATAATCAATGTAAGCTATGTTCTCCTTTTTAAATTAATGTCTCGTACTTAAGTTATTATTATGCTTATTTAAGACGAAGTAATCATGATGTTGGGCTAAAATACTAAAATTGGGTAATTGGGCTTTGTACCATAATTGGAGTTTGGACAAAAGAATGACACTTGTGGAAATTAGACTATGGGCTATTAATGGGCTTTATATTTGTTTAACTAAATGATAGTTTGTTAATGTTAATATAAAGATTTACAATTGGATGTCCCTATAAATAACCATATACACTCAATCGGACACGATGGGCGGGATATTTATATGTACGAATAATCGTTCATTTAACCGGACACGGGAATGGATTAATAGCCACTAGAATTATTAAAACAGGGGTGAAATTATGTACAAGGACACTTGGCATAATTGTTAACAAAGTATTAAAACCTTGGGTTACACTCAGTTGACATCCTGGTGTAATTATTAAACAAAGTAATAAAACCTTGTTACAGTTTAAGTCCCCAATTAGTTGGAATATTTGACTTCGGGTATAAGGATAATTTGACGAGGACACTCGCACTTTATATTTATGACTGATGAACTGTTATGGATAAAAACTAGACGGACATATTAAATAATCCAGGACAAAGGACAATTAACCCATGGGAATAAAACTAAAATCAACACGTCAAACATCATGATTATGGAAGTTTAAATAAGCATAATTATTTTATTTCATATTTAATTTCCTTTATTTTATATTTAATTACACTTCTAATTATCGCATTTTTATTTATCATTATTGTATTTAATTGCACTTTTAATTATCGTACTTTTTAATTATCGCAAGTTTATTTTATCGCACTTTTATTTATCGCAATTTCATTATCGTTATTTACTTTACGCTTTAAATTAAGTCTTTTATTTATTTAATATTTTACATTTGGTTTTAACTGCGACTAAAGTTTTAAAATCGACAAAACGGTCATTAAACGGTAAAAACCCCCCTTTATAATAATAATATTACTTATATATATATATATTTGTATTTTTATAAATTTAAACTAATATAGCGTTAAGCTTTGTGAAAAAGATTCCCTGTGGAACGAACCGGACTTACTAAAAACTACACTACTGTATGATTAGGTACACTGCCTATAAGTGTTGTAGCAAGGTTTAAGTATATCCATTCAATAAATAAATAAATATCTTGTGTAAAATTGTATCGTATTTAATAGTATTTCCTTGTAAAATTTAATAGTATTTTATACCCCTTAGCTTTAACATCAAGTATTTTTGGCGCCGCTGCCGGGGAACTTAAAATTTTAGCTTAAAAGCCGGAAGCGCAACGCTATATAAAAAAAATATTTTATTTTTAGTTTACTTTTATAAAAATACGTTTTTGTAAAAATACGTTTTAAAAATTCAAAAATTTATATATTTTTAAGAGTTTGTTAAATATATAAGTTTTATAAAGTTTCTTTATTTTTATTTTTAAGTTTGTAAAAATATAAATTTTATTTAAATATTTTGTATTTATTTAAAATAGAAAAATCAAAACAGCAAAACAAAAAAAATATATATATATATATATAAAAAACATACTCTGCCCGATCACTGTTGCAGCCCAGAGCCTGGCCCAATTTCGCAAGCCATGCGATCGCATGGAAAATCAACTAACACCTCATGCGATCGCATGAGGTGATTTGACAGGCCTAGTAACCTCAGCCGCCTGTTTAGGGTTTTAATTAATATATAATTATTATTATTATAACCCTAATTAGGGTTTAATTTTTAATTATTAATTTAGTTTTTATTATTAATTTGTATTATTTAGTTTAATTAGTTTAATTAAATTATAAAATTAATAGTTTTATAAAATAAATAATATAAAAATAATATTTCTATAAAAATTGTACTTTTTACAACTTTTAGTATATTTTTATATTTTGTACCCTTTTTATTCGTTTTAGCGTAATATTTGTATTTTTCGTTCGTATTTAGTTTTAAGTCATAGTTTTTGCCATAGTTATTTTTACTTCTAGATTTTTAGACTTTGCCGTAAAATCCCTTAAGTGCTTTTTCTTTAGACTAAGATTTAGGTGCTTTAGAATTTTGCGACGATGTTCTAAGTTTTTAGTTCCTTTTTAAGATATTGTCATTTGGGATATAGTTTTTCTATTAAGCTTTAAAATTTTTAGACACACCTTTTAATTTTTAGTTTTTAGTGCCTTTTTAAGTTTAGACGCGCTACTTTCTTATTTTTATTTTTCGACGCGCTATTTTTTTTATTTTTATTTTTCGACGTTTTTCGACGCGCTCTTTTTCTTTCTTATTTCTCGACATTCTAGTTTTAGGACATAGAATTTTTTCTACTTCTTAACTAAATTTCTTTAAATTACGAAAAATTATTTTAAGCTGTTAAATTGATAGACATCCAAATTTTCTGCTTCGTAGTAATAGTTGGATTTGTTAGTGGCTGAGTTGTGAGCTTCCGATTTAAAGGGTTCTGGCTCCCTGCTACATCTTTTGGCTATTCGAAACGTGGGCAAAAGCAGAAAAGTCTATTAATTTGATAACTTTAAATAATTTTTATCTTTTTATAACTAATAGGATAATTAGTGAATGCACCACATTGTAGCTAAAATTTGGCCATCGCAATAAAATGGAAAATTTTGAAAACAAGGCCTTGGAAACTCTTTATGACATCCGAAATCAATTTAATCAATACTCTCAAACGGGTGTTGATGACAATTCGTTCGGTCAATCTTGGATCATGAATGACGAAACAATAACTGGTTGTGAAATTTGTGGAGATTATCACTCAACATGGGAATGTTATTATTACGTTCCTATGAAAAATTATGCACCCATGGAACCTGAATGGAATGATTATGAAGAATACAATTCAAATTGGGATTATTCCCAAGAATATATCCAAACTCAACAATCAGAAGACGAGGAGAATTATGTGTTTGAAAATCTTTTAGACAATATGAAAATCAAACTCGAAGAACTCGATGCTCAAAATGAACAAATGAGAGAGTTTGTAAATCGGCAAGCTGAAACTCTATCAGATTACAAAACTGTTAATCTGAGGAGTATTGTGCAAGAAAATCTCATATCATCGAATTTTAATGAATTCGAGAGCTCCGAAATCACCAATTATCCCGATGATACTTTTTATTCAGCTTTACCAATTTCACAACATATCCACACATTAGCCTCTACCGACGAAATCAACGATCCATCAATGGATGAAGAAGAAGAAGTAAGGGTGACAAATTGGTACTCTTGGAAAAACGATAACGTTGAAAATTTTACCCCCAAGACCAAAATGGTGGGACCGATTAATGAAGAAGAATTTGCTTTGATCCCGAAATTCACCATTCCACAACCTTCCAACCCAATATTCTCAATAGACGAGTCATCTACCAAAGATGAACTACAAGCTGTAATAGATATTGACACCTCAAATTTCACCCAATTAGGTAATAGAGGTGAAACCTTTAATCCCGAGAATAAAAGGAAGGAAATGTTAGGAATTGTCCACCCTATAATATGTATGTCGGTGTATATCGATCCATTTGACCAAGAACCAGAAAAGAGACATATCTATTTACTAAAAGCTACACTTAAAAAAGAATTAAGTAGTGACGATCGGGTGAGTCTAAACTTTAAACCCATTGATATATTATACACCACCCGAGATGTAAATAACTGGCTCACTATTTTAATTCGTGGAACTTATTCTACCAACTTCGCATGTCGTCAGCTAAGTGTGGGGAAGTCTAACCCTACTTAACGTTAAATTCGGGGCTCGGGTTAGTGCATAACTCGTTAATAAAAATGCACGATTAGGGTAAAAGACGCATTTTCAAAAATTAGCAAACAGTTCAGAAAAGCAACCGTTTTTGAAGAAAAACATGTGTGATAAAACAAGAAGGAATGAACGATGAAGCGCGCCATCTATCATTCGATAAGTTTTGTAATTACAAACTGGGTATTTTCAATCACTTTTCTACACTAATCACCCTCATGAATTTATAATTAGAGTCTGATTTCATGCAAATGAGGGCATTGCATGATCTAAAGTGTGGGGAAGGGTTATAAATTCTCTCGGATTTATACTTGGCTTATTTTCTAAATATTGTGAAAATTTTAAAATTTTTTCAACTAAATGAATTCAAAATCATGTTTATATATATTTATGAACGATAAAACTAAGTGTTAATACCGAAATTATTGTTACCTCGGAAAGGACATAAATTGAGAAACAACTAAAACGCTTGAATTTATTTATTAAGATATAAAAAGACGAATGAAAAAAGCAAAGTGTGGGGAGAATGTACCAAGTTATTCAATTAAAAACTATCTATCACATGTTTCTGTAAAGTTTATTGCAGGTGCTTTTGTTTTGGACTAAATTGACTGTTTTACCTGCAATATTATAATAAAGATAAAAGAAAAGATGGATCTACACAATGAATCAATTCCATCATTAAAAGGAAGTAAAGTCTTTCGAAAAAGAAACGCGCTTCTTGATTTAGGTCATGAAGTTGTCGTCCAGACCAGCTGTAGGTTGACAAAAAATCTAGAAAAGTCATCACTAAAATCAGCAGGAAATCCACGGACCTCAGCATCAAACAGGGTCGCCAAGTGGTCAGACTTATCCTAACCATGAGAGGATCGGTCTCGTAAAATGGGGAGGGCGCCGTGCAAATTAGCTTGATTAGACTAATGAATCAGACCCCCAGAAAGGATAATCTCCTTAAAAGATTAAAAATTAGCTTTTAAGCCTGATATTACTCAATCCTTGAGATTGACCTTAAAGATTGAGAATTCAAACTCATGGAATTCAATGATATCTAAACTCGAGCTTGAACGAGAAAATATTTTGATCAAATTACAAACCGATTTGTTTTTTGAAAACCCATTTCCAATGCGTTCATTATCATTGAACGTAAAATCCTAGGAATTCACCTGGAATTCATTAGGTCACCTGAACCAAATCGGGTGTCAACCGTAAGAACGGTGGTTGCATAGCATGGTCAAAGACAGAACCTTGTGCCAGACCGAAAAACTACAGGGTGAGCTTTACTATTGCTCCTACAAAGGATAGTAATTGCATCCGACACGTTTTAAACCATGAACAAATGCATGTCATTAGACATTGCCTTAACAGTTTCTTGTTCATCGCTTTCCTTTACAACCGGACGGTAGTTTGCCGAAAGGTAATATACGGGACAAGTAAACTGGACGTGTTGCTTTCCTAATACAAGGTTAGCAAGTGGGTGACACAAAAACGCAAATGTTGAGCTAAAATTTTCAAATATGAAACCCACAAAACCCGCAAAAATATTTTGCAACACTGGTGAAGGGTTATTCCGAAAAACTTGTCTAGGGTAAAATCTAGCTTGAATTTTCAAAAGATCAAATGTTTTCATAAAGATCCAATTTCTTTAAAGGATCTAAATTTTCATAGTCATGTGGGACTGTAAACCACATCGTTACTATCATTTTTATACCACTGTATCAAAATCACTGATGTATAAAGTGTGAGAATAAAAAAATGATTCGAGTGAAGTGTGATTTTATTTCAAGTTATGTATTGCTTGAGGACAAGCAACGTTCAAGTGTGGGGATATTTGATAGTGCTCCAAATGAACATATATTTAGTAGCAATATCCTCCCAGTATGTAAATTATTTAGTTGTAATTGTCCTATTTTAAGTTGTAATCGTTTATATTAAATAAGTGCGAAGACAAAAGGCGAAAACGACAATTTGAAGACGCAAATGACCAAAAAGCTCAAATGTATGAGATACAATCCAAGTGGTTCAATTTATTGATTAGAAACGTCTAAAAATGACAAAAGCACAAGTTGCGGAACGCAAAGTACAAGATATTAAATTATACGAAAGGACGTTCAAAAATCCGGAACCGGGACCTGAGCCAACTATCAACGCCCGACGCAACGGACCAAAAATTATGAGTCTACTATGCACAAGAATATAATATAATATATATATAATTATATAAAATTATATATATTATATTATATAATTAAATATAACGTCGACAAGCTAGCAAACAAAGCAATTGGGCATGGCCAGACTGGCCATGCGATCGCATGAGATTAACACTGAGAACCCATGCGATCGCATGGGGCTCAGGATCAGACCACATCTATAAAAGGCAACGAGTTTTGGCCATAAAAAATATAATAAAAATAATACTCCTCTAATAATAATAATATATATATATATATATATATATATATATATATATATATATATATATATATATATATATATATATATATATTATAGTATAAGGTAGTTTTATATTAGATTAGTTTGGGTTATGTAAAGATTATTTTACGGGTTTTAAAGTCGAAGCTCTGTCCGTGTAACACTACGCGATAAATAATCAATGTAAGCTATGTTCTCCTTTTTAAATTAATGTCTCGTACTTAAGTTATTATTATGCTTATTTAAGACGAAGTAATCATGATGTTGGGCTAAAATACAAAAATTGGGTAATTGGGCTTTGTACCATAATTGGGGTTTGGACAAAAGAATGACACTTGTGGAAATTAGACTATGGGCTATTAATGGGCTTTATATTTGTTTAACTAAATGATAGTTTGTTAATGTTAATATAAAGATTTACAATTGGACGTCCCTATAAATAACCATATACATTCAATCGAACACGATGGGCGGGATATTTATATGTACGAATAATCGTTCATTTAACCGAACACGGGAATGGATTAATAGCCACTAGAATTATTAAAACAGGGGTGAAATTATGTACAAGGACACTTGGCATAATTGTTAACAAAGTATTAAAACCTTGGGTTACACTCAGTCGACATCCTGGTGTAATTATTAAACAAAGTAATAAAACCTTGTTACAGTTTAAGTCCCCAATTAGTTGGAATATTTGACTTCGGGTATAAGGATAATTTGACGAGGACATTCGCACTTTATATTTATGACTGATGGACTGTTATGGATAAAAACCAGACGGACATATTAAATAATCCAGGACAAAGGACAATTAACCCATGGGAATAAAACTAAAATCAACACGTCAAACATCATGATTACGGAAGTTTAAATAAGCATAATTCTTTTATTTCACATTTAATTTCCTTTATTTTATATTTAATTGCACTTCTAATTATCGCATTTTTATTTATCGTTATTGTATTTAATTGCACTTTTAATTATCGTACTTTTTAATTATCGCAAGTTTATTTTATCGCACTTTTATTTATCGCAATTTCATTATCGTTATTTACTTTACGCTTTAAATTAAGTCTTTTATTTATTTAATATTTTAAATTTGGTTTTAACTGCGACTAAAGTTTTAAAATCGACAAACCGGTCATTAAACGGTAAAAACCCCCCTTTATAATAATAATATTACTTATATATATATTTGTATTTTTATAAATTTAAACTAATATAGCGTTAAGCTTTGTGAAAAAGATTCCCTGTGGAACGAACCGGACTTACTAAAAACTACACTACTGTACGATTAGGTACACTGCCTATAAGTGTTGTAGCAAGGTTTAAGTATATCCATTCAATAAATAAATAAATATCTTGTGTAAAATTGTATCGTATTTAATAGTATTTCCATGTAAAATTTAATAGTATTTTATACCCCTTAGCTTTAACATCATTAACCCAATGTTTATAATATCAAAGGAGATTTTAAATTATTATATTATCATGATATTATCATGTATGAATATCTCTTAATATGATATATATACATTAAATGTCTTTACAACGATAATCGTTACATATATGTCTCGTTTAAAAATCATTAAGTTAGTAGTCTTGTTTTTACATATGTAGTTCATTGTTAATATACTTAATGATATGTTTACTTATCATAGTATCATGTTAACTATATATATATATCCATATATATGTCATCATATAGTTTTTACAAGTTTTAACGTTCGTGAATCACCGGTCAACTTGGGTGGTCAATTGTCTATATGAAACATATTTCAATTAATCAAGTCTTAACAAGTTTGATTGCTTAACATGTTGGAAACATTTAATCATGTAAATATCAATCTCAATTAATATATATAAACATGGAAAAGTTTGGGTCACTACAAATTGTCCCGAAATTTCTTCAAAATGTTCGGATTCAAGTAATGTCGTTAGGTTCCTTTCCAGAAATTCAATCTGGGTCTTGCGTCGAGTTGTACGTGTAGCAAGTAGTAATACGATAGGTCTTGAGGCGACTCCCAAGTTTTGGGTATGGCTAAGAATCATTGGAAAACACTCTGACCTTGTGAAAGGAGATGCCTTCCCGGCTTCTCCAATGCCTAAGAGCGTTAGGGACCTAAGTCCAGAAGTGTCATTAGATCGTCGAGTAGTGGTGAAGAATGAAAGAGATAAGTGACGGTCATGAAATCGTACGGGGTACAGGTCACCTCACGGAAACTGAACTCCTTCTAATGTTCATACGTTGTACGTGGCTAATTAGGGTGAACTCGGGGTGCGGTTACTCCGACAAGTCCTCATATATCTCCTCCTCCGAGGATTAACTTTAGTGGGCGTGTAACCCGAGGGGTACTCCTTCTAGATTGCGTGAAGTAATGTTTCGATCTCTGGAACAGTGGAACGGTAGTAACAGGTGGATTACATTACTAGTCCTTAGGGTTAGACGAATGGGAAAAAGGTTCAGAAAAACATCTGAACTAGGTAGGATAAATTCTCCAAGTCGGTACAGCGAATAGCGGACGTGTAGCAAGAACGTAATCAGGCATAATAACTACAGCAGCCTAGATCGTCTAAAGCAGTACATAACATGGCAATAATAACAGTATTAAGCAGAAGTAATCATACAATCAAAAGCAGATAGTAGCATGCAGTAGTGAGAATAAGCAATAGCTTACAACAAGTTCACATAACAGTAAAAGTATGCAGTAGCATGCAACAAGTTCATATAGCAGTAAAAGTAAGCAGTAGCATGCAGTAGTAATAAGCGGTAACATGCAGTAAGATCTAACAGTAGCATGCAGCAGTTTTGCAGAAGCAAATAAACGAGCAAGTTGTAGATTAGTCCTATTAGCGAATCCTACTCGACTCGGTCAAGACGCACTAATGCAACCTAATTTGTAGCGACCCGACCAAATCGTCATTGATGGCGCCGCTACTTAGGTCCCGTTGCGTGGTCATAGTCCCTATATGAGACTCGTTTGACCAAAATTATGTCGCGTTCATTTGAAAGGTACAAAGTTTAGTTTAACAAACGGATCGACAATAAGTTTAAGTTTACAAAGTTATAAAGTATGAATGAAATAACTTGCGACATAATTAGTTTGAAACCACAATTTCTATAAATAGCGTAAGTATGTAAACAATATGTTTGAATCCAAAAGTGCTATCCCTAGCGTATGCATGCATGATTGACTCCAATCAAGTAATCAAAGAGTGCGGAAGCATGTATCAAATAGCCATGTGAAAACCTGAGAAAACATAGAAGAATCTGTCAACGCAAAAACGTTGGTGAGATCATAAATGTATTTATAAACGTATATTTTGAACCACAATAGTTTGTATAGATGATTATCCAAATCGTATTTATTCCGAAGAATGTAGTTTGTATTACGAGCACCCAATTACCAAAGCTTAACTGAATCTTCCCTCTGAATTTTGAATATAGTGTTAGAACATACACTATGCACGTTGAAATTATATTTCATCCACTAACGGTAGCGAACCGTCTGAATGAGGGTTCGTTAAACCCGTATGGCCACACAACATAATCACTCGCTTACACTTACACCCTGCAAGTGGAACTAATGATAATTGGATTGAGGACTTTTGTTCTAACTCGTCTGTATCTTTGTATTCGTATTTGTGTTCAAAGTATAAAAGTATGAAAAGTATATATACATGTGAAATGTATATAAGTATGTAATGTATATGTTTCTCAGCCCACGATTTAAAAGAATAAAAGTTGTTGAAAAGGTGGGACTATGATCTCACCTCGAGTGCACGAGTATAAAGGTACTTCAACAAGTAAACGTGTGCATGAAAGTTGCTTAGCCTTGACCTAAACAAGTAAGTTGTATCAATTAACCGGTTACGACACAAGGTCGGGTGAAATGTGTTCAATTAGTCCTATGGCTCGTTACGACTCGATTAAGTATAGTATGTGAATCACGTTGTCAAGTTTCATACAAGAAACAAGTATAAAAGCATGTTAGAATGATTGTATAAAAGTTTGGTTAAGTTTGACTAAAAGTCAAACTTGGTCAAAGTCAACGAAAAAGTCAACACGTTCGGGTCGGGTCCCGAACTATTTTTCTAATCTTAGAAATCATATATGAGCATGTTGGCCAAGTTACATGTTAATCGGAGGTGCGTAGCATAGCAAACATTTTTCGAAATTTGACAAAGTAGGTCAGAATCTGACCACGGCATATGCCGCGCCGCGACAAAGCTGGCCGCGCCGCGGCATTACACGCGAGCTGATACCTGGCCAGTTTCAGTTTTCTAAGTCTCAACCCAAAACCTTTTTATGCATAAAACACAAATCGCAAACACTTAGAACTCGCATCTTATATCGTTGGAAAGCTCTTTTGACAAGGAATACAATTAACTACCTTTCACAAGCAAAAAACATCAATTACAATAACCGAAAACTCATCAATTGATCAAGAAAGGTTAATTTTCAAAGTTTCAAGTTCGTAAAACGTATTTTATGATTCGGGAATCCAATTTACACATACGATATGCCGTTTTGAAGGTAATTAAGCATACATTACAACTAATCACTAACAATTAACATTCCATGGCATTCAAGCATCAAAAGTTCATGTCAAAGTCTATCAAACCCTAGTCAAATCCGCAAAAATCAATATTCATGTTTTTGAAGTTTCCTTAATCAACCTACGCATCAAAACGAAGCTAGTGATACTAGTAACACAATTAAAACATGCACTTTAACAATCTAACAACATTAACCCATCCAAAATCAAGGATTAAGCTAACCCATTTCAAATGTTCAAACTAGTTACTCAAAACAACGAATCGAGCAAACAAAACATATATTCATGTTATACACGAGCCATAGACACTAACTAACACAATTTCAAGTCAAAAACACGAATTTAAAGAAATCTAGAGTTTTAGAAATGTTACCCAAACGAGATGAAGTTTGTATCAAAATGTAGAGGATGAAGAGAGGATCACGAAAATGTAATCGGATTTGTTGTGAGCTTCCAAGATTGAATTTAGATGATGAATGATTGAATTGGGTGTTTGTGTGTGTGTTCTTGATAGAGAGAAAGAGAGAGAGGTGGAGGTGATTGAATGGAGGAGAAATGGGTTGACTAGTTGACCTAGTCAACTAGTTTGCCCATTTGGCAACTCCGGTCCCTCGAGTTTCAAAGCGGGTGCGGGATTTAACCGATCGAATATTTTTAAAACGCTCGAGTAAACGGGTGATGTCAAAATTAAATAGCGGGAATAAAACGAACGTTACTCACGGAGACTATTAATTTAAATACAAAAGATTATGTTTAAAAAAAAAAGACGGTGTTAAAATTAAATTTAACGGAAAAACGCGGGATGTTACATAATTCCCTACAACCAATGCTCTGATACCAAATGTGACGCCCCGTACAAAATCAACGTGTACGGATCATCAACAACAGGTCCATTACATGGTATAATACTACACGCTATTTTAAAACAAGTTTTGCATTCATGAAAAGGTGATGTCTTTACCAACGTCAAATGTTTTACAAAGATAATGTGCTTCTATGAATAGAAAGCATTAACATAAGTACGTGACACAAAGGTCATTACAAAGCCATTGTTCAAATGTAACATACGTTGTGAATGCAAAGTATAAGTTCCATGATTGAGACATCTCTAAGTAATGCAGCGGAAGTCTAACACATCGAGTCTGTAACAGCAAGTCTATAACACCAAGACTATAACAGCAAGTCTAATAGCGAAAGCAACAACGTCTAAGCACCTGAGAAATACATGCTTGAAAAGTCAACACTAATGTTGGTGAGCTATATTTTGTTTGTAATCAGTAATGTAATGTAGACCACGAGATTTCAGTGCTTCAACCAGCGTTTCAAAACAGTATGATAAAGTATATGCTTATCCGTGGGCACCCGGTAACTAACTTAATGTAATAATAGTATCACCCCCTAAAAGTACACTTGGTGAGTGCGTATGTCCTCGAAGTATCAAACACCCGTTAAATGCTAGTGCGAATAGCCCGAGTGGGGATGTCAAACTCTATGGATCCATATCTAATATTCGCGTTCACCAGTTCAAAAACTAATGATTAAACGTTACCGCGCTAAGGGGAATCTTTGTGCCGTTATGATGTTAAAGCTAAGGGGTATAAAATACTATTAAATTTTACAAGAAAATACTATTAAATACGATACAATTTTACACAAGATATTTATTTATTTATTGAATGGATATACTTAAACCTTGCTACAACACTTATAGGCAGTGTACCTAATCGTACAGTAGTGTAGTTTTTAGTAAGTCCGGTTCGTTCCACAGGGAATCTTTTTCACAAAGCTTAACGCTATATTAGTTTAAATTTATAAAAATATAAATATATATAATATTATTATTATAAAGGGGGTTTTTACCATTTAATGACCGGTTTGTCGATTTTAAAAACTTTAGTTGCAGTTAAAACAAAATGTAAAATATTAAATAAATAAAAGACTTAATTTAAAGCGTAAAGTAAATAACGATAATGAAATTGCGAATAATAAAAGTGCGATAAAATAAACTTGCGATAATTAAAAAGTACGATAATTAAAAGTGCAATTAAATACAATAACAATAAATAAAAATGCGATAATTAGAAGTGTAATTAAATATAAAATAAAGGAAATTAAATATGAAATAAAAGAATTATGCTTATTTAAACTTCCGTAATCATGATGTTTGACGTGTTGATTTTAGTTTTATGCCCATGGGTTAATTGTCCTTTGTCCTGGATTATTTAATATGTCCGTCTGGTTTTTGTCCATAACAGTCCATCAGTCATAAATATAAAGTGCGAGTGTCCTCGTCAAATTATCCTTATACCCGAAGTTTAAATATTCCAACTAATTGGGGACTTAAACTGTAACAAGATTTTAATACTTTGTTTAATAATTACACCAGGATGTCGACTGAGTGTAACCCAAGGTTTTAATACTTTGTTATCAATTATGCCAAGTGTCCTTGTACATAATTTCACCCCTGTTTTAATAATTCTAGTGGCTATTAATCCATTCCCGTGTCTTGTTAAATGAACGATTATTCGTACATATAAATACCCCGCCCATCATGTCCGATCGAGTGTATATGGTTATTTATAGGTACGTCCAATTGTAAATCTTTATATTAAAATTAACAAACTATCATTTAGTTAAACAAATATAAAGCCCATTAATAGCCCATAGTCTAATTTCCACAAGTGTCGTTCTTTTGTCCAAACCCCAATTATGGTACAAAGCCCAATTACCCAATTTTAATATTTTTAGCCCAACATCATGATTACTTCGGATTAAATAAGCATAATAATAACTTAGCTACGAGACATTAAATTAAAAAGGTTGAACATAACTTACAATGATTAAAAATAGTGTAGCGTTACACGGACAGAATTTCGACTTACACCCTTACAACATTCGCTAACATACCCTTATTATTAGGATTTAAAATTAAAATTAAAATTAAAATATAAATATAAATATATACGTTACATATAGATAGAGAGATTGATGGATGGATTTTACGTTCACCAAACTGCGAATTTATAGGCCTGTGAACTGAAAAAGGAGCTCATGCGATCGCATGAGCTTTGCTCTTCAAGGCCATGCGATCGCATGGCCAGCTGGGGAGGCTCACATTTGGTTGTTTTCTTCTGCCGACGGTTTTATAATATAATATAATATAATATATTAATTTTAAGAATTAATTATATTTATGTGCATAGTTGACTTGTAATTTTTAGTCCGTTGCGTCGAGCGTTGAGAGTTGACTCTGGTCCTGGTTCCGGATTTTCGAACGTCCTTGCGTACAATTTAATATCTTGTACTTTGCGTTTTGAATCTTGTACTCTTGTAATTTTGAAACGTTTCTTATCAATAATTGGAACCTCATTGATTGTATTTTGTACTTTTGAGCTTTTTGGTCGTTTGCGTCTTCAATTCGTCGAATCTGTCTTTTGTCTTCACCTTTTATTATTTAAACGAATATCACTTGTAAATAGAACAATTGCAACTAAAAGCTTGTCTTTCTTGAGGAATAATGCTATGAAATATATGTTCGTTTTTAGCATTATCAAATATTCCCACACTTGAGCGTTGCTTGTCCTCAAGCAATATAGTCTTAAAATACAAGAATCACTTCTTTATTCTTCACACTTTGTACATCAGTGATTTCTTTACGGCGGTATAAACAATGATAGTAACGATGTGGTTTACAGTCCCACATGACTATAAAATTTAGATCCATTAAGGAAATTGGTTCTTTATGAAAACATTTGATCTTTTAAAAATTAAATCTAGTTTTTACCCTAGATAAGTTTTCCAGAATAACCCTTCACCGGTGTTTGCAAAATATTTTTGTGGGCTTGGTGGGTTTTAGATTTGAAAATTTTAGCTCAAAACTTGCGGTTTTGTGTCACCCACTTGCTAACCTTGTATTAGGAAAGCAACACGTCCAGTTTACTTGTCCCGTATATTACCTTTCAGTAAACTACCGTTGTTGTAAAGGAAAGCGTTGAACAAGCAACTGTTAAGGCAATGTCCCCTGACATGCTTTTAATTATGGTCTATAACGTGTCAGACGCAATTACTATCCTTTGTAAGAGCAATAGTAAAGCTCACCCTTATAATTTGTCGGTCTGGCACAAGGTCCTGTCTTTAACCATGCTATGCAACCACCGTTCTTACGGTTGACACCCGATTTGGTTCAGATGACCTAATGAATTCCAGGTGAATTCCTAGGATTTTACGTTCAATGGTAATGAACGCATTGAAAATGGGTTTTCAGAAAACAAATCGGTTTATAATTTGATCAAAATATTTTCTCGTTCAAGCTCGAGTTTAGATATCATTGAATTCCATGAGTTTGTAATTCTCAATCTTTAAGGTCAATCTCTAGGATTGAGTAATATCAGGCTTAAAAGCTGATTTTTAATCTTTAAGGATATTATCCTTTCTGGGGATCTGATTCATTAGTCTTATCCAGCTAATTTGCACGGTGCCCCCCCCATTTTACGAGATAAATCCTTCTCATGGTTAGGATAAATCTGACCACTTGGCAACCCTGTTTAATGCTGAGGTCCGTGGATTTCCTGCTGATTTTAGTGATGACTTTTCTAGGTTTTTCGTCAACCTACAGCTGGTCTGGACGACAACTTCATGACCTAAATCAAGAAGTGCGTTTCTTTTTCGGAAGATTTTACTTCCTTTTAATGATGGAATTGATTCATCGTGTAGATCCATCTCTTCTTTTCTTTCATCGGGTAAAATAGTTTAGTTTAGTCCAAAGCAAAAGTATTTTCAGTTATTTGTTACAGAAATATGTGACATATGTTTAAGATAACTTGGTAATTTTTCCCACACTTGGCTTTTATTTTCCTTTTTATTGTCCTCTATTCCATTTTAAATGAATTTTAACATTTTGGTTTGTTTCTCGATTTATGTCCTTTCCGAGGTAATAATAATTTCGGTGTTAACACCTAGTTTTATCGTTCATAAATATGTATAAACATGATTTTGAGTTCATTTAATTGAAAATTTTGAAAAATTTTACTAGAATTGGGTAGTCAGTATATAAGACTAGGGCTGTTCTTTATCATCAGAGAGCACTAGATTCTAATACAACTACTACGTTACTAGTATTTTTAATGTTAACCAAGTGTTTAAGATAAAAATTTTAAAAATCCGAAAGAATTTAACCCCTTCCCATACTTAAGATCTTGCAATGCCCTCATTTGCAAGAAATCAGTAACAATTTAAATTATTGAGGGTGATTAGCGTAAAAATGATTAAATTTTACCAAAGTTTCCAAACATATTGGCGTTTGGTTGCTGAATGATAAATGGTGCATATCATTTGTTCATTTCGTCTGTTGTTACATCACATTTATTTGTCATCTTGTCGTCAAAATTAGTAGCTTTTGCTGAACTTAATGCCAGTCTTTGAAAATGCGCTGTTTTACCCTGTTTTGTACAATTTACAATATACATACATACAAATATAAACATGCATGGCAATTTGAAATGGGACTTAATATCCCACTTTCAAATCCTAAATGTGAAATATTAGTACACAATAATAATAAAAATGATAAAGATTACATAAGTATATTCAATAACATAAGTTTAAACATGAATAAGTAAAAAGATAAAAACATATAAATCATATAAATAACCAAATGGAACTAAATCAGTCTGGATATGGGTTCCAGTTCATCTCATCAGGTGGGTTCCATTGTTGGTTATAGGTGTTTTGATAGGCTTGGTTATAGTCATACCGGTTAAAGGGTGGTCGGATATCGGGGCTATGTGGCAGAAAATGAGCAGGTCGAGTAGGTACGTAATTATTTGGTACCTGATATGATAGCTGGCTCATGATTTGGTGCTGATGAACTAACCAGCTATCGTGTTGGCGTCGCCTATAATCCTCGTATACTCGCTCGGAGTTCCACTACTCATACATACTATGTCTGGCCGCGTTCGTCATTGCTTCCTCATCTATACGAACGTGGACGTCAAGAATAGCATCTCGAAAGACATCCCTAATGTCTTCCGCCTCCTCCATTTCCTCGTCTGAGCCTCTCTCTACCTGAGGATGAGATCCCTCATAGGGTACTGCCTGGTTACGTCTACTTTTCAATACCTTAGCACCCACATAAACTTTCAATCCTAAGGGATCAACCTGTTCTCTACAAAGCTGTAATGGACCCCCTTGGTTCCTATCAACACCTAAATACTCTCCAATGAGAGTAACAAAAATACCTCCTCCTATTATACTCCCGTCCTGCATTCCCTCTACCATTTTAGATAAATAAAAAGCAACACAGTAAGGGATATTGACAAAGCTTCTAGGATCCCGAATACACTTTAGGTAGAATAAATCATGTAAGGTAATTTTTTCTTTATTATGACCTCTCTGTGTAATCGAGTTAGCCAAAAATCTATGAATAATACGAAGCTCGGCTCTGTCAATATGTGTATAGGAGTGTCCTCCTGCTCGTGTAAAAATATCAAAATGTGACATACGCCTCCAAATGGCGTCAGCGTCAAAGTTACTATCTATCCTTTCACCATAATGAATCAAATTTGTACAATCGGGTAATAGCAACTCACCAGGAGTATATATCTGTAAGGATAAACCTAAGAAATCTTCTATCAACTATTCTAACTATATTTGTATCAAGTGATACAGTACTCATCAACTCAACACACCATTCCTTATATACAGGTCTACGAATGGTGAAAAGACGTTCCCAATCTGTAAAAGAAGAACTGCCATACCTTTGAACTAAAAGCTGTCTAACACGGTCAGCTAGATGGACCGTTTCCAAAGGGGCCCAATCGATTACCCTTGGCACCTCTACATTTTTTGTTACCAATTTGAATTTGTTCCTTTGATATGTCTCGTAATCTCTCCATCTCCTATCAAATCTTAGATTAGGATGCAGAGTGTGCTCAGGAATCGTTGGGAATTCTACTGGCGGCCTCATTGGGAATACTATGAATTCATCAACAAACTGTACCGGATCATAATAAGGTATGTGCTGATCAGGCTGTTGTTGTGGTTCTTGTTCGTGTTGCATTTCTGGTTCTGGTTCTGGTGCTGGTGCTGGTCGTCTAGATGATGATGCTCCTGAACCTCCAGTATCAGCTTTCTGCAAAACACATTAAACACAAAATTTGTGCATCCAAATATGCATTAGTGTTAGCAAAATAACAACTTAAAACAATTACTATAACATGTTAAATCAAAATTAAACTTATACACATTTTCACAATTTTTCACAATTCTACACTTTTCAAATAAGCACATATGAAAATGTATACAAAGTTCATAAGCATTTAACTCAACTAACATGTCAAAATAGTCATTACTAATAATTAAACAAGTCTCAAATGGTAATTACATCAAATTAATCAAGTTCGTGAATTTTGGACTTAAAAAGTCCACTTTAATCTCCAAAAATCATGTTTAGGATCAATGTTTAGATCATTTAACTATCTAAACATGTTACACTACTCAATTTAGCAATAATTCATGACAAAAATCGGCCATAACCTGTTTATATTAAAAAGCCCCAAATTGCTCAAGAACACAAACCCTAGATTTCTAAAATTTTTGAAGTTTTTGGCTTCAAATCATGTTAAATAGCATGAATCTAGGTTATACATGCATAAAATACTAACAATTTAACACTAATTACACTAGAAATTAACAAAATTGCATTAGGTAAAAAATTGGTAATTATCACAAAAACTAGGAATTTATAGAGTTTAGGGGTGTAATTTTTACCATTTTGCTGAAGAATGAGAATCTAGGCATGATTAGAGCAAGAAAAATGACGAATTACGGTGGAAAAATGATGAAATTTGGTGAAGATTTGAGGTATTTTTCGTGTATGTGTGTGTGAAGTGGTAAAGAACACAGCTCGCTGGCTGTTTTGAGTCTGGCCAGATTTTTGCCTCCATGCGATCGCATGGAGGTATAGGGAGAATCCCATGCGATCGCATGGGTGCCCGGCTACAGTGATTTCAGCTTTTTTTTTATATATATCTTATACTAATTAAAACAATTAAGTAATTAATTTTAAAATTTTGTTTCCCTTGTTATTTAGGACGAGGTCGTTTCGGATCGATGTCCTAGTCCGTCCTTTGACAAAATTTTAAAATTTGTCTTTTTGTAGCGATTGTTTTAAAAGCTAAGATTTTTAGGATTTTTTTTTAATGTTTTTGGCATACTTTAATTCAATAAGATTAAAAATAATGATAATAAAAGTTCTCGTCCCTCCCTCGGGTAAAGCAATTTCGGTTCAATGACCTAGTCTTCAACTTACGACGAATTTTAAAAATCATATTTTTAATTTAATGAGATAAAGTAAATTTTTGTTTTTAAATTCACACCAAACTTAAAATAAAAATACATAAAATTCAAAATTAATATTAAAAATTCACACCAAACTTAAAATTTGAAATGCATAAAATTAAAAATTCTTATTTTAAAAATTAAAAATTCACACCAAACTTAATTTAAAAATTCATATTATAAAATCACACCAAACTTATATTATATTTTTCAAATATTTACAATTTTAAATATATTGTTTTTACAAAGTTTACAATATTAATTTAAGATTTATATATTAATTTTAAAAACATGGTAAAAATAAAATTAAAAATCTTTTTGGCTTTTTATCCCACTTTAATCAATCAAATATTATCAAAAATATACGCCCCTCTTTTCAGTAAAGTAATTTCGGTTCCATGACCTAATTTAACTCATGACGAATTTTTGAAATATTTTGTGTTGATTGATTAAAGATATTTATACCTTAAGAATAAACGTTAAATTTCGCAGTGATGTAATAAATTTTTGAATGATATCAATAATTTCGGTCGTCAAACTTAATTTTATTTAATACCAATTTAATACTTTATAGCGAACAAATTAGCGTTTATTATCAAAAGGTTAAAAATAAAAAAAATAAAAAAAACTATACAGACTTACCTGTGAGATAGTATTCTTAGTTATATGATCTATCCCATTCATAAGATAGTCAGTTTAATTGGTTTTCCATGGCTACATAGGCGTAACCTCGAGCATTCAGTGTTTTTTCTTCTAAACATATGAACGGTCCGTCTCTGCATAAAGTAACAAATTCGGTATTTGAATAGGTTTGATTATTTGAACATTTACCTCCATGTGACCATTTTCCGCATTTGTGACATCTTTCTAGGTGTCGTGCTCTTCTTTTCGCTGCGGATTTTGATTTTCCTTTACCAAATTGTAACTTATTATCTTCGCATCTGGATTCTTTTCTTACTCCGTCAAATCTTTCTCTGATTACTGATACTATTTCACTCGAAAGTGTGTCATTATTACGTTTAGTGATCAAAGCGTGTAGCATTAGACCATGGTTTAGTTCACA
This sequence comes from Rutidosis leptorrhynchoides, assembly GCF_046630445.1. NCBI lineage: Eukaryota > Viridiplantae > Streptophyta > Magnoliopsida > Asterales > Asteraceae > Rutidosis > Rutidosis leptorrhynchoides. The sequence continues at coordinate 77,955,536 of NC_092337.1, read as the reverse complement.
GGCAGTCTTCATTTCGTAAAAACCTAAAAAAATAAAAATTCAGAATGGGGGGAGAAGACTAGTTCTTTAGGGTCTGCTAGGGAAAGACCGTTCGGGTTCCATTTTCGAGAACTACACGAAAACAGACAATCTAACTCTAACAGAAATACATATTATCCTTTAAAGACTTGATTCTCCCCACACTTAGTTAGCTGTGGTATCGAAATTGTGATTAACTTCATTATCGAATTCCATCGGACTATCTATGTAGTGTTTAACTCTGTGACCATTAACTTTAAATTCAATCCCATTTGAATTTATTAATTCTATCGTTCCGTATGGGAAAACTCTTTTGACTATGAATGGTCCAGACCATCTTGATTTCAATTTTCCAGGAAATAGCTTGAATCGTGAATTGAAAAGAAGAACTCTGTCTCCTTCTTTAAATTCTTTTAAACTTCTGATTCTTTTATCATGCCATTTCTTCGTTCTTTCTTTATAGATTAATGAATTTTCGTATGCTTCATGTCTTAACTCTTCTAATTCGTTTAGTTGACTTAATCGTAGACGTCCAGCTTCATGTATATCAAGATTACATGTCTTCAAAGCCCAAAATGCTTTGTGTTCAATTTCTACTGGAAGATGACATGCTTTTCCATAAACAAGTCTAAAAGGTGTGGTTCCAATTGGAGTTTTGTAGGCTGTTCTAAAAGCCCAGAGTGCATCCTCCAATTTAATGGACCATTCCTTCGAATTTGATCCTACGGTTTTCTCTAGAATACGTTTTAAAGCTCGGTTGGTATTTTCAACTTGTCCACTTGTTTGTGGATGATATGCAGTGGAGATTTTATGAGTTACTCCATATCTTTTAAGAATTCTCTCAAGTTGATTATTACAGAAATGAGTACCCCGATCACTTATTAAAGCTTTCGGTGTTCCAAACCTTGCAAAAAGACGTTTTAAAAAGTTGACTACAACTCGTGCATCGTTAGTTGGGAGAGCTTGTGCTTCCGCCCATTTAGATACATAATCAATGGCAACGAGAATATAGAGATTATTATGAGATTTTGGAAATGGTCCCATAAAGTCAATACCCCAAATGTCAAATACTTCACATACTTGTATGACATTTTGTGGCATTTCATCACGTTGAATTATTTTTCCGGCCCTTTGACATGCATCACAGGATTTGCAAAGAAGGTGTGCGTCTTTGTAAATTGTGGGCCAATAGAATTCAGCATCGTAAACTTTTCTTGCAGTTAATTGAGGCCCATAATGCCCTCCTGTTGGTCCTGTGTGACAATGGTTTAAAATTTTACTAGCTTCATCTCCGAATACAGATCGGCGTATTATTCCATCTGGACAACTTTTAAAAAGATGTGGATCTTCCCAGAAATAGTGTTTTATATCACTAAAGAATTTCTTTCGTTTTTGGTACGACAATCCTTTCTCAAGGAATCCACAAACTAAGTAATTTGCATAGCCTGCAAACCATGGAATTTCATTATAATCTATCTTCAATAGATATTCATCAGGGAAGTTGTCTTGTATGGCCGATTCATTTAGAACTTCTAATTCGGGATTTTCAAGACGAGAAAGATGATCAGCGGCGAGATTTTCTGCTCCTCTTTTATCTCGGATTTCAATATCAAACTCTTGTAAGAGTAAGATCCAATGGATTAATCTTGGTTTAGCATCTTGTTTCGAAAATAGGTATCTAAGAGCAGGATGGTCGGTATAGACCACCGTTTTTGCTAGAACGAGATATGAACGAAATTTTTCAAAAGCAAAGACAATAGCAAGGAGTTCTTTTTCAGTAGTTATGTAATTTGTTTGTGCTCCTTGTAACGTCTTACTAGCATAATATATAGGTTGAAATCGTTTTTCAATCCTTTGTCCTAAAACGGCTCCCATTGCAAAATCACTTGCATCGCACATTAGTTCAAATGGTAGATTCCAATTTGGTGTTATCATGATCGGCGCATTAGTGAGTTTCTCTTTAAGAATATTAAAAGATTTGATACATTCATCTGAAAAGATGAATGGAGCATCCTTTTCTAGGAGTTTATTCATAGGAGTGGCAATTTTAGAAAAATCTTTTATGAAACGTCGGTAAAAACCGGCATGCCCTAGAAAACTCCTAACTCCTCTAACATTGGTGGGATGTGGAAGTTTAGTAATTACATCTACTTTAGCTCTATCCACTTCAATTCCTTCCTTCGAAATTTTATGACCAAGAACGATGCCTTTTTTAACCATGAAATGACATTTCTCCCAATTAAGTACTAGATTTGATTGTTCGCATCTAATAAGCATTCGTTCCAGATTAACTAGACATGATTCAAATGTATCACCGAAGACTGAAAAGTCATCCATGAAAACTTCCATGCATTCTTCTATCATGTCGTGAAAAATCGCCATCATGCACCTTTGAAAGATTGCAGGGGCGTTGCAAAGTCCAAATGGCATGCGTTTGTAAGGAAAAGTACCATAAGGGCACGTGAATGTGGTTTTCTCTTGATCTTCGGGTGCTATTGGAATTTGAAAATATTCGGAAAATCCATCTAGAAAATAATAGTAACTATTTCCGGCTAGCCTTTCCAACATTTGATCAATGAAAGGTAAGGGAAAGTGATCTTTTCTGGTGGCGTCATTTAATTTTCTATAATCAATACATACACGCCATCCTGTTACAGTCCTAGTAAGAATAAGCTCATTTTTTCATTTGTAATGACAGTCATGCCACCCTTCTTAGGTACGCATTGAACTGGGCTTACCCATGGACTATCAGAAATTGGATAAATTAGACCTGCGTCTAGCAGTTTAATAATCTCTTTTTTAACTACATCTTGCATATTAGGATTTAGTCTTCGTTGGCGTTGCACATACGTTTTATGACCTTCTTCCATAAGGATTTTATGTGTGCAATACGAAAGACTTATTCCTTTAATATCATGAATCTTCCATGCAATGGCTGGTTTATGAGCTTTCAACACAGAAATGAGTTGTGATTTCTCATTTTCAGTAAAAGAAGACGATATTATTACAGGTAATTCAGATTCACCATGTAAATAAGCGTATTCCAAATGGTTTGGAAGTGGCTTTAACTCTAATTTCGGAGGTTCTTCTATCGATGATTTGTATCGATATCTGTCTTCTTCTTTTAGCATTTGAATTTCTTCTGTTGTTGGTTCATATCCATTAGCTATAAGTGTAGCTAATATTTCAGCTTCATTAATTGGTTCATTACCTTCTCCTAAAGAACATTCTCCTGTTCCTTGTAATTCTGAAAATTCTTCTAATAATTCTGCATGTGAATCTATAGTTTGAATATAATAACATGTATCATCTGCAGATTGAGGTTGTTGCATTGCTTTATCAACTGAAAAGGTAACACTCTCGTCCTCTATACTTAGGGTCAATTTCTTACCGAACACCTCTATCATTGCTTTAGCCGTGTTTAAGAATGGTCTTCCTAATATGAGAGGAACTTGAGAATCTTCTTTCATGTCCAGAACAACAAAATCTACTGGAAATACTAAAGTACCAATTTTAACTAGCATGTTCTCCATTATCCCTCTAGGATATTTTATTGATCGATCGGCTAGTTGTATGCTTATTCTTGTTGGTTTCAATTCTCCAAGGTCTAGTTTAGTGTATAGTGAAAACGGCATTAAATTTATACTAGCACCTAAGTCTGCCAATGCTTCTATTGAACTAAGACTACCCAGAAAACATGGAATTGTGAAACTTCCTGGATCAGATAGTTTTTCTGGTATCTTATTCAACAGCACTGCTGAACAATTAGCGTTCATAGTAACAGCCGAGAGTTCTTCCATTTTCTTTCTATTCGTGATCAGATCTTTCAAGAATTTAGCATATTTAGGCATTCCTGAAATCACATCAATGAAAGGAAGATTTACATTTATCTGTTTAAACATATCCAAGAATTTGGATTGCTCGACTTCAAGTTTCTCTTTCTTCATTTTACTCGGGTAAGGAAGTGGTAGTTGGTATGGTTTAACATAAGGTTTAGCCTTAACTGTGTTATCTTCATTAACCTTTTCAACTACCGGTTCTTTTTTCCTTATCTTGATCAGGTTGTGGTTCTTGTGGAGTAGGAATAGCTTCATCAGAAGTTACAGGTATTTCAGGTGGTTTAAGTGTTGTACCACTTCTTGTGGTAATGGCTTTAGCTGTTTCATTCCGGGGGTTAGCATTTGTATCACTAGGTAGACTTCCCGGTTTTCTTTCACCTATTAATCTTGCTAGGTTACTTACTTCTTGTTCTAGATTTTGAATAGAAGCTTGTTGATTTCTAAATGCTTGAGCATTTTGTTCATTGGTTTGTTTTTGAGATGTGAAAAACTGCGTTTGAGTTTCAACTAGCTTCGTCATCATATCTTCTAAATTCGGCTTTTTATCATCGGTTTGTTGTGGTGGTTTGTTTTGAAAATTAGGTCTTTGCTGGTTGTAAGTATTATTGGATACTTGTTGATTGCTAGGACCTTGTTAGTTGTTGTATGGAATATTTCGGTTATAGTTCTGGTTTTGATTGTAAATCGGTCTTGGCGGTTGATAATTATTCTGATAATTATTTCCAGGCCTTTGGTTTATGTATGAAATATTCTCTCTTTGTTCCATTGTTAATTCAATACTGAGACAATCTTTTGTCAAATGTGGTCCTCCACACTGCTCACAACTAATTCGTATTGAGTGTATATCTTTAGTCATCTTTTCCATTCGTCTCTCGACAGCATCTATCTTTGAGGAAATGGAATCTAAGTCATGGCTAGAATCGGCTCTAGCTGCTTTAGATGATCTAACGATATCTTTTTCTTGGTGCCACTCATGTCAGTGGGAAGCAGTGTTATCAATAATTTTATAAGCATCAGTTTCGGTTTTCTTCATAATGGAACCACCAGCTGCTATATCTATGTCTTTCCTTGTAGTGATGTCGCATCCTTGGTAGAATATTTGTACTATTTGACAGGTATCTAAACCATATTGCGGACATCCTCTTAATAACTTTCCAAATCTTGTCCACGCCTCATATAGAGTTTCATTCGGTTTCTGTGTAAACGTAACAATTTCTCCTTGAAGTCTTACGGCTTTAGATGCAGGAAAGAATTGTTTAAGAAATTTTCCAACTAAAACGTCCCATGTATCAATCGCCCCTTCAGGTAACGATTCCAACCAATCTTTGGCTTCTCCCTTTAAAGTCCAGGGAAATAACATGAGATATATCTGTTCATCCTCCACTTCTCGGATTTTAAATAGTGTGCAGATCCTATTAAAGGTACGAAGATGTTCATTTGGATCTTCCTTTGGCGAACCACTAAATTGGCATTGATTAGTCACCATGTGTAGAATTTGTCCTTTGATTTCATAATCTGGCGCATTAATGTCTGGATGAGTAATTGCGTGATCTTGGCCAGTGCGTTTAGCTCTCATTCGGTCTTCCATACTTAAAGGTTCCAGATTCTCCATAATTGAATTTGTTGAATCGGAATCACTAGAGGATTCTGATTTAATGGTTCGTTCCTCAACAATCTCTGTTTGAATGATTGGTGGTTCTGGAGGAAAATTTAATGGTTCAGGATCTATGAATCGTCCCTGATTATTCTCCGGATTCTCAATTGTGAGGTCGGGTTCAAAAAATGGATTATCGGAAATTTGAATTGGAGTACTTGGTCGACTGGATGAAGATTCTAAAGAAAAATCAACGGCGGTAATATTTGCTAAATGTCTTGATCTAGTTACAGGTGGTGAACGTACAAAAGGTGGTGAACGTCTTGCTCGGTGCATTCACTGAATATCCTATTAGTTTTTAAAAAGGAAAGAAAAATTATATAAGTTATCCAATCAATAGACTTTTCTGATTTTGCCCACGTTTCGAATAGCCAAAAGATGCAGCAGAGGGGCAGGATTCGTTTGGTCTCAATATAATTGAGGACTGTTTGGCTCCAATAACCCGGTCCACGTACAAATCCAACTATTACTACGAACCAGAAAATTTTGATGTCTATCAATTTAACCACTTAAAATAAATTTTCGTAATTTTAAGAAATTTAGATAAGAAGTAGAATAAAAATCTATGTCCTAAAAACTAGAATAGCGAGAAATAAGAAAGAAAAAGAGTGCGTCGGAAAAAATCGAAAAATAAAAATAAGAAAGAAAAAGAGTGACTTATAGAACTTAAAAACACTCGACTAACTCAACCTTATTACTATCACTAACTTAAAATTATAATCGCAAATTGATATTACTAATTGGAATGATAATTGATACATAGGTAAAAGGCGTCGAGAAATAAGAAAATAGCGCGTCTAAACTTAAAAAGGAACTAAAAATTTAAAACTAAAAGTTGCGTCTTAAAGCTTACAAGTAAAACTATATCCCAAATGGAAATAACTTAAAAAGGTACTAAAACTTAAAAAGGCGTCGCAAAATTCTAAAACACCTAAATCTTAGTCTAAAGAAAAAGCACTTAAGGGATTTTACGGCAAGGCCTAAAAATCTAGAAATAAAAATAACTATGGCAAAAACTATGAATTAAAAATAAATACGAGCGAAAAATACAAAAATTACGCTAAAACTATTAAAAAGGGACAAAATATAAAAATATATAAAAAGTTGTAAAAATTACAATTTTTATAAAAATATTATTTTTATATTATTTATTTTATAAAACTATTAATTTTATAAATTATTAAAACTAATTTAGACTTAAAATACAAATTATAAATAAACTAAACTAAATAATAAAATAATTATAACCTAATTAGAGTTATTAATTAATAATAATTATTATTATAAACCCTAATTTCGTACAGCTTATGTTTCAGACGAGTCAAATCACTCCATACGATCGCATGGAGTGTATGCTATATATTCATGCGATCGCATGAAGTAGAAAATCGGGCCAGATGAGTTGGGCTGCTACAGTGTAGCCCGTAAACTTTTATATATATATTTTTTTCTGTTTTGCTGTTTTGATGTTTTATAAAAAAAACACAATATTTAAATAAAATTTATATTTTTAAATACTAAAAATAAAAATAAAGAAACTTTATAAAACTTATATATTTAACAAACTCTAAAAAATATATAAATTTTTGTTTTTCTTTTTATATTTTTGAATTTTTAAAACGTATTTTTACAAAAACGTATTTTTATAAAAGTAAACTAAAAATAACAATCTTTTTTTTTATATATAGCGTTGCGCTTCCGGCTTTTAAGCTAAATTTTTAAGTTCCCCGGCAGCGGCGCCAAAAATACTTGATGTTAAAGCTAAGGGGTATAAAATACTATTAAATTTTACAAGGAAATACTATTAAATACGATACAATTTTACACAAGATATTTATTTATTTATTGAATGGATATACTTAAACCTTGCTACAACACTTATAGGCAGTGTACCTAATCATACAGTAGTGTAGTTTTTAGTAAGTCTGGTTCGTTCCACAGGGAATCTTTTTCACAAAGTTTAACGCTATATTAGTTTAAATTTATAAAAATACAAATATATATAATATTATTATTATAAAGGGGGTTTTTACCGTTTAATGACCGGTTTGTCGATTTTAAAAACTTTAGTTGCAGTTAAAACAAAATATAAAATATTAAATAAATAAAAGACTTAATTTAAAGCGTAAAGTAAATAACGATAATGAAATTGCGAATAATAAAAGTGCGATAAAATAAACTTGCGATAATTAAAAAGTACGATAATTAAAAGTGCAATTAAATACAATAACAATAAATAAAAATGCCATAATTAGAAGTGCAATTAAATATAAAATAAAGGAAATTAAATATGAAATAAAAGAATTATGCTTATTTAAACTTCCGTAATCATGATGTTTGACATGTTGATTTTAGTTTTATGCCCATGGGTTAATTGTCCTTTGTCCTGGATTATTTAATATGTCCGTCTGGTTTTTGTCCATAACAGTCCATCAGTCATAAATATAAAGTGCGAGTGTCCTCGTCAAATTATCTTTATACCCGAAGTTTAAATATTCCAACTAATTGGGGACTTAAACTGTAACAAGATTTTAATACTTTGTTTAATAATTACACCAGGATGTCGACTGAGTGTAACCCAAGGTTTTAATACTTTGTTATCAATTATGCCAAGTGTCCTTGTACATAATTTTACCCCTGTTTTAATAATTCTAGTGGCTATTAATCCATTCCCGTGTCCGGTTAAATGAACGATTATTCGTACATATAAATACCCCGCCCATCGTGTCCGATCGAGTGTATATGGTTATTTTTAGGTACGTCCAATTGTAAATCTTTATATTAAAATTAACAAACTATCATTTAGTTAAACAAATATAAAGCCCATTAATAGCCCATAGTCTAATTTCCACAAGTGTCGTTCTTTTGTCCAAACCCCAATTATGGTACAAAGCCCAATTACCCAATTTTAATATTTTTAGCCCAACATCATGATTACTTCGGATTAAATAAGCATAATAATAACTTAGCTACGAAACATTAAATTAAAAAGGTTGAATATAACTTACAATGATTAAAAATAGCGTAGCGTTACACGGACAGAATTTCGACTTACACCCTTACAACATTCGCTAACATACCCTTATTATTAGGATTTAAAATTAAAATCAAAATTAAAATATAAATATAAATATATACGTTTACATATAGATAGAGAGATTGATGGATGGATTTTACGTTCACCAAACTGCGAATTTATAGGCCTGTGAACTGAAAAAGGAGCTCATGCGATCGCATGAGCTTTGCTCTTCAAGGCCATGCGATCGCATGGCCAGCTGGGGAGACTCACATTTGGTTGTTTTCTTCTGCCGACGGTTTTATAATATAATATAATATATATATTAATTTTAAGAATTAATTATATTTATGTGCATAGTTGACTTGTAATTTTTAGTCCGTTGCGTCGAGCGTTGAGAGTTGACTCTGGTCCCGGTTCCGGATTTTCGAACGTCCTTGCGTACAATTTAATATCTTGTACTTTGCGTTTTGAATCTTGTACTCTTGTAATTTTGAGACGTTTCTTATCAATAATTGGAACCTCATTGATTGTATTTTGTACTTTTGAGCTTTTTGGTCGTTTGCGTCTTCAATTCGTCGAATCTGTCTTTTGTCTTCACCTTTTATTATTTAAACGAATATCACTTGTAAATAGAATAGTTGCAACTAAAAGCTTGTCTTTCTTGAGGAATAATGCTATGAAATATATGTTCGTTTTTAGCATTATCACGTTATATAACCCACACATATATAAAGTTTAAGTACTCGTGTCTAGTATGTAAAACATAAAAAGCGCATGTATTCTCAGTCCCAAAAATAGTAAAGTAAAAAGGGAAGCTATAACTCACAGTGAATGTGCGGTAAAATCGATACGACAATGTAAGCAAGTAGTAAGTCGGTCCAAACAAGTAAGTTGGTCGATCCAAAAGGTCCTCAACCTAAGTCAAAGATTACTAGATCAGTGAATTGTCCCCAAAGGTTTAAAAGTGAATAAATTAAGTTTAAGTATCATCATCATCATTCGTAAAAGCTAAAGTAATTTTTCAACAAGAATAGAGACCGAAACAAAAGGCTGATTTCGGAAAGCTGTTACGACCTCTATACAAACCGAAAAAGATGCGTGGTCAGTGGCCAAGGCTCCGTATGTGAGTCCTCTAACCGTTGTCCAATTTTCAGTATCTAAATCGTCTTCGTTTGACCGTGGCGACTGTTTAAGTGCGAGTAGGTCAGAAATTTCAGCACAACGTTACAAAGGTGTAGTACTTTTCGGAAGGCTATAAATCCTAAACTGTATATCGGATTTATGTGAGTCTTAAACGAAAAGTCATCTAATCGAAACGAACTAACTGAAAATCAATTTTCCAGAAGCCCAAAGAATCTGATCAGACCCCTAAAAATAGTAAACAAGTGCTCCGGTGGGATTCTTGGTGCTTGATGCTCATCACGGTTCTCATCCTAGATGCTTGTAGCTTCAAGTGTACAACTCATTGATGTGTTAGCATCACTTTGATCAAGATTCAACCATCAACACACAAAATGTCAAGACTAAGTAAGAATTCAACACACTTAAGAGTTTTAGAAGGATGATGAACCAATGTTACATCATATTCTTAGTCTTAACACAAACACAAATTCTATCTACAACAAAAGCTACAAACTTTCATTCAATCAAACAAACAAGACATAATTATGATCAAACAAAGTAATGGAACCCTAAGCTAGAGAGCTTGGATCATTTTCACAAAAGTTATGAGATTACAAAGCTAGAAAGCTTGAATCTTTTATGTTCTTGAAGATCTTGAAAGCATAAAGCTAGATCTTCAAGTTTCATGAAGACCATAAGCACAAGTTTTGATCTTTATAACAAAATAAAGAGACCATAAGCTAGAAAGCTTAGATCTAACAAAAGTAATGAAGATTCAAAGCTAGAAAGCTTGAATCTTGATTGTTCTTGAAGATCCTTGAAGCATGAAGCTAGATCTTCAAGTTACATGAAGACCACAAACACAAGTTTTGATCTTTACAACAAAATAAAGAGATTATAAACTAAAAGATTTAGATCTAACAAAATAAGTGAAGATTCAAAGCTAGAAAGCTTGAATCTTCCATGTTCTTGAAGGATTCAAACCCAAGTTTGAATCTACAAGATATAACAAGATCAAAAAGCTAAAAAGCTTGATCCAAGTATGATGATGATGATGTCGTGTATGAAAGAAGAAGAAGAAGAAGAGAAATAAAACTTAAAACTTATAATTTTTAGAGTGAGAAAGACTAGAGAGAAAATAAGAGAGCAAGTGTGTGTAAATTGTGAATGAGATCAAGTGTGAAATGTGAGAAAATAGCTTGGTATTTATAGGAGATGAGGGTGGTGGGGAGGCCTCTTGGCCGTCGGTCATGGGGGGACACAAGGGGGACAACTTTTGCTTTTTGGTTAATGGTGGTCTAAAGTTGGTGCTTATGTTGAGATCCCATGCAACATTAGTGATAATGGTAAACAAAAATGGTAGTATGTTGGCTCTTGTAAATGGGCATTTGTCTTACATATAAATGGGTCATAAACTTATTAAAATTGGACTAATTAAATAGTCTATTAGCTAGAGTAGGGTGAGCTAAAGTCCAACAAGGTAGAATGTCCAACAAAACTAACTAGTGTGTTCCAGTAAATTACTAAGCGTAATTATGCATCCAAAAACTCAAGTAATTGTTATTATAAAATAACAATTAGTATTACGTAGTCATAATATTCCGATTATGACCCAAGTTAAACGTGTACACAGTACATAGCTCGTTCTAAACGTCAAGTGACACTAACGGTCATAAAAGCTTCTGGGGATCAAGTTAAGTAACCTACATACTTAAAGAAACGTTTTAAGATATAAACGAAAGTAATCAACATGTAGTAAGATCCCAGAGTATAATATAGCTCAGTACGCATAAATACGCAGTTTCGTGAAAGCATAAAGCACGAAAGTAAGTCGAAAAAGCCGGGTCGTTACAGAATAAGAATAAGTGTTTGAAATTGCTAAATTAATTGAAGTTCTAGATCATTTTATTTTATTTTAAGGTTTATTATCGAGGAATTATATTGGTGATTTTGGGTTACTTTGATGGTTGAGTTGACAGGATGATCTTCATGATCATGGTTTCCTATTGATTTAGTGGATCAAGGTCCAAGTCGTGGATATTGGTTGTGGTTTTACTGTCATAGTTATTTCTTTGCTAAAAATACTACATTTCACGTTATTATCACTTGGTTAGATTGTGTGATCGAAACTGTATGGTTTAAGGTTTCAGCGAACTTACCTCACTTATCGTGCTGTTGATCGTGGTTGATTTTTCATTTTTTACATGCTTTTTACTAGGTGATTAGTGATTACCCTTAAGTGGTCAACGTGTGGTGTTGATTTGATTACCGATCGATTCTTAGATTGTTAGGTTGTAGTCATATTTATCGTAATTTTTTTGGACTTTGGTGTATTAGTAAACAGAGTTGCAACATGTATGTTAGGATATGTATTAGATTTGTTGTGCTTTTTGGTAGTTTTGTTTTCATTTTTTTTTTTCGGCAAAAAAACAAACAAATTAAATATAAAGTGAGATTCATCAAAAAGATGAAGTTACTGAACTTACAAACTTAGGCCAGTGTTCAAAAAACATTGCCAAATCAAATGAAAATGAATACAAAGGTCGAACTAATGATTGAACCTGAACATTATAAGAGAATACAAATATGACCAAAACAAATGCTTGCACTGAGATAACATGGACTACACTCCCAAACATTGAAATTGCCTTGAGATAACTTTCTTTTGTCTTGAACTCAGTCGACAAAGTTTAATCAGACCTTCATTATATTGCAAATATTCTTCAAACTAAAAATTTCGATGGTTGTATAACTCGTTGATTCTTTTAAACATTCTAACCCATATTACATGCTCCACTATGACATTGAATATTTCTTGAGCAACCTTTCAAAACCTTCTTTTAAGGACATACATGACCTTTCTTGACCATATATTCTTGACTAGTTAAGAATTGCACTTGAAAGTGATTGACCATTGAACTCGCTATTCGACATTTTTTCTTGTTCCCGAGACCGTGGGTGTTCCATGAAGCGATCCTCATGGTTTCGATTTCTTATTGGCCGACTTGATAGGCAACTCCTCGGCCGCCATTTTCTCCATCAAGTTTTGTTTTCTTGATAGAATTATTTCATTTTCAATAAATGTATTTTTACACAGCTCTAAATTCGTTAACAATAAAGTAAAACGAACTGAGGGTTCTTTTTGTAATTTACAGTTGGAGATGAAATAATATATCTTGGATCAATCGTTGAATCCAAATAAAAATCAACTAATTATTATTACTGTATTTATTTATCATCAGATTGGTCGTGTCGTGTCCCCATCTCATCTACGAGAGCCACATACACCCACCCCCAATTCTAATTTAAAACCCTCCATCAATCAATCAATCAATCGGATCCATTTATTATAATATACTTTTTAATCAATAAGTACAATACTACTGTTCATCATTTTCATTAACTCTGTGTTCATCTGTACGTATTTCATAATTTATGATCATACATCTCTTTCTATTACATCTTGATTCCCTTATTTGTATGTATATATAATATATATACCTGTGTCTGTGCGTGGGTTATGAAATCTCATTCTTCTCGTTTTTATTGATTTGAGATAAAAAAATTTCGTTCTTTTCGTTACTATTGGATTGGATTGGATTAATAGGCAATTATAAATTTGGTAATTGAATGCTTGGATCGAGTTATGGTTAGGTTATATATTCATAGTTTTAGTTTTTGCGATTGTTATAATGTGAGCTAACCTAAAATCTGTTTATATCATCATGCTCATATATTTAGATCTCACATTTGATGATTATTGCTGGTTGATCGGCTTTATTTGTTTTATCTTTCTCAATTAGTATGTTTACATTTTGTTGTCAACTGGAGATGTTAAATTTTGTTTGATCTCAATTTTGCAGGTTCTTGTTACATAGCTGATAATGGGTGCGGCTAAAAACAATGTCAGTGTGGATGAAGGAACACTTGAAATTGGAATGGGTAATAAGCTTATGCTTTTCTTTCTCGAATTAGCAGATAGAGATAATGTGTCACAACTTCAAATCTAGCAACTTGACTTATTTTTTTTCATTTGCTTTGTACTGATACGACGGTAGTATATATCTTTTGGATTTGATTGGCAGCTATAATTTTGCATCAAAAATCATGAAATTGGTTTTTGTTTGTTTGATTAAGAACCCACATATGTGTGTTTATGAATTAGTAACATAGATGATCATTGACTATGCATGATTTATAAAATCGCTACTTGATGTTTGAGCAGAATACAGAACTGTATCTGGAGTTGCTGGACCATTGGTCATCCTTGATAAAGTGAAGGTTAGTTTGTATACTTTTCTTTAAGCTTTTATACATTTTTCATCAGTCTTTTGTAATATTTATTTTTATAATATTCTGTTATATGTATGCATACTCTGTAGCTGCAGTCCACTGATTTTGTTTTTTTGAATGCCCTATTTATATACTAACAGGGACCAAAGTATCAAGAGATTGTTAATATTCGTTTAGGAGATGGTACAACCAGACGTGGTCAGGTTTTGGAAGTTGATGGAGAGAAAGCTGTTGTTCAGGTCAATAGATGCTTGATTAAAAAAAAAAAAACTAATTTACACTCTGTTAATTCGTCATTTTGATCACTATTTAATGTAACAAGTTTTGTGATTTTGTTTAACTAATAGTCTAATGTATCATTGTCAGCATGAATGCAATTACACCATTAATTAATGAAGTTTGCTTGGCGTTGTGTAAATTGTTTTTGTATATGCTAAACTAATATATTTTTTGCGTTGATCAGGTCTTCGAAGGAACATCTGGAATAGACAACAAATTCACAACTGTGCAGTTCACCGGGGAGGTACATAAGCTTAGTTGTTTTCAGTTGCTGTGTGTCTACATTGATTTGTCACTCTAAGAAAAAGTTTCAGTTTTTACTTGCTTGCAGTTTTTCTCTGTTAGATTAAATGTCATAATGTCTATATGTGAGCGGGGACGGCTAAACTCATTATTTTATACTCTCAATTTTTTAAACTAATTACTTTAGGATTTAACTTTAGATTATCTTCAAGAGTATGCATAATTATATTTGGAACTAGGCTGAACTACATTAACACCTTTTCTTTTTTTTTTTTATTCTAGCCACTCAAATCAATTATATAAGGCTATGTTTGGTTATGAGCTTTTTAGAGCTTTTAGGAGCTTTTAGCTTCTATCTTTTATGAAAAAACTCCTATCTAATAAAAAGCTTCATTTGGTTAAAAGAGCTTAAAGCTTTTAGACGGAGGGAAAAAACTAAAAGCTAATAAAACTAGCGTTTGAGAAAAAGATCCTAACTTTTTTTCATTTTGCTCTTTATTTTAATACCTAAATACATATAAAAAGCTAGCTACCAGTTACCAGATACTTGCTACAAGCTAGCAGCTAAAAGTTACCAGCTACGAACTATTTTTGCCAAACAAACCCTTAGATGTATTTAGTTTTATGCTTTTCTTTCAGCTTTTTAAACTTATGTCTTCTGTGTACTTCATATTAAGTTACAGTGTTTAAATAAGTGATTGATATATTTTCAGGTCTTAAAAACTCCTGTTTCCATGGATATGCTTGGGCGCATATTCAACGGCTCTGGGAAGCCAATTGATAATGGCCCTCCCATTTTGCCCGAGGCTTACCTGGATATTTCTGGCAAGTGTGAATTACTCTGGTTACTTCTTAAATTTCTTACGTTTTGCGTTTTACGATTTTTGTTTAACGTTGCAAATAATGTTTGTATACATGTATACAACATATGAAAACATGATCATTATCTTGCAATACCATTTACTGCTCTGTATTCAGTTTATTATTAGTCTAAAGCATTTTTGCCACAGCAATCATGTTGAAAGCTAGATGTGGCCATTTCAATTTCAATCCATTTATATATGAATATGTTAATGTGGGTCGTGTGTTATTTTTACCCTGCCGCTCATTCTTCTACCTCTACTGAAAGCCACAAGCTCTTTGTCTCTACACACTCAAGCTTGGAGATATATGTTAAGCATAAGTAACAAATTCTAATATTATTATTTTTTTGAATTATTTCAGGAAGTTCTATTAATCCGAGTGAGAGGACATATCCTGAAGAAATGATACAGACCGGTATCTCGACAATTGATGTGATGAACTCGATTGCTAGAGGACAAAAGATTCCTCTATTTTCTGCTGCTGGTCTTCCACACAATGAAATTGCTGCTCAGATCTGTCGTCAAGCTGGTTTGGTTAAGCGCTTGGAAAAGACCGAAAACTTGCTTGAGGTATATGTTGCTCTCGAGTCTCTTTAATATTTGCTAATTAATAATAATAGGGCTTATTATCATGTCCTCTATGGATGGTGTGGTTACCATCAAGTGATGCTTGATGATGTGGCAATTTTGACCTGTTTATTGGTTTAATTATAATACTTCGTATAAATTATTACTAACGAGTCAGATACTAAGATTGTTCAAATAAACTCGAACGTCACACATGTACCTTTTATTCTTACAACCTTTAAACAGTTCTATTCTAAATTTCTAATAGAGTAGTTTATCATAAGGAGCAAATTTTTGTTATCATATTTAACATGTTAGCTATGTATAAAAGGGCAAAACTGCTTAATGTTCAAACTGAGCTCAACCTGTTTCGATTCGAACTGAAATCTGTTCCCCGAACCCATTTTGACCCATTACCCGATCCACCTGAACCCACCTGTTTTTCCACCTCTGATGTGTTCTACCCAAATAGACATTTGGCAAATAGTGAACTACTCATCCTCAGTGGGGCGTTTCTTGTTTTACACACGGAAGTACGGAACCAAAGTTTTTTGTTCAGCTGTTGTGTGTATTAATTTTAGTTGTTACATTTTGATTTCTTAGTACGTGCTTGTTGCTCACTAAACAACTTGGCACGTGTGTCTACAGTCGGGTGGAGAAGAGGACAACTTCGCCATTGTTTTTGCCGCTATGGGTGTTAACATGGAGACTGCACAGTTTTTCAAACGTGATTTTGAGGAAAATGGATCAATGGAGAGAGTCACTCTTTTTCTGAATCTTGTAAGTCCTTCGTATGCGTTTCTTTTTCTTTATATAATAATATATTATATTATATTATAATAGCTGTTTGTAACTGCCTCCACTTTCTAACACCTTTTATAGGCCAACGACCCTACAATAGAGCGAATCATCACTCCTCGTATTGCTTTGACAACAGCAGAATATTTAGCGTACGAATGTGGCAAACACGTTCTTGTCATCTTAACAGACATGAGTTCTTATGCTGATGCTCTTCGTGAGGTAATCATCATCCTCACTGACACTTTCCTTTTGTTGCTTGTTTTCTCACAAAGCAACTAATTGGGCACTTTAAGCGACATTTATAACCCTTTTTCACAAAACTTTTTTTTTTTTTTTAATTATAAATTTTTTCACGAATCTTGCAGGTATCTGCTGCTAGAGAAGAAGTGCCTGGAAGACGTGGATATCCTGGGTATATGTATACTGATCTGGCAACAATTTATGAGCGTGCTGGACGTATTGAAGGCCGAAAGGGCTCCATCACACAAATTCCTATTCTGACTATGCCTAATGACGGTATTGTTTATTTATCTTTTTTGTTAATTTTCTTTTATCCATATATCTGAATTTGAACTTAAATTGGTACTAATTCTCCGTTATCCAGATATCACACATCCTACTCCTGATCTTACTGGTTATATTACTGAAGGACAGATATACATTGACAGACAGCTACACAACAGACAGGTTAGGCTGAACGTTTTTATGGAAATAGGTGGTGTTTGGTTTGTCATTAATTAATTACTGAAGGACAGATATACATTGAAAGTTTGTTGATATGATTAAATTGACAGATTTACCCACCAATCAACGTCCTTCCATCCCTTTCTCGATTGATGAAGGTAAATTTCATGTTTATGTCAACTAATAAACTGGAATTACAAGGCATTTGGTCTAATCAGAAGTTGTATTGTATGTTTGCAGAGTGCTATTGGTGAGGGTATGACTCGCAGAGACCATTCTGACGTCTCCAATCAGGTCAAGATTTTTTTTTTTTTTTTAACTTATTTTTATCTTCACTTCAAAAGATTTATAGTCGTTCCTGATGAAATTTATGAATGTCAATGATGATAAATGTCCAGCTATATGCAAATTATGCTATCGGTAAAGATGTCCAGGCAATGAAAGCTGTGGTTGGAGAAGAAGCTCTCTCTTCTGAAGATTTGGTCAGTGTTGAATATATAATAAATATAATATAAATAAAACATATATGAAAGAGATATATTTAACTATTTAGATTCATGTGCACTGATATCTTTTTGTTATCAGTGTTAAACCATTGGTTGTACTTTATTTCTTTTATAATAATAATAATTGGACATAAGGTGTTTACGGGTCAATCCACCAATATTGCCACCTCTAATTAAATCTGTATTTTAATTTATAATTAAACATTAAACATTAAAAGTAAATGTGTGTATAGGCACACATTTATTTTGATCTTTTAATTAAACAATGTCGTTTTGTGTTGTATGAACAGCTATACTTGGAATTTTTGGACAAGTTCGAGAGGAAGTTTGTGGCCCAAGGAGCATACGACACACGAAACATCTTTCAGTCACTGGATCTGGCATGGACACTTTTAAGGATCTTTCCCCGTGAGCTTCTTCATCGTATTCCAGCCAAGACCCTCGATGCCTTCTATAGCCGTGAGGCAACCAACTGAACGGGTCAACCTTTCTTATGATACTTATTTATTAATTGAACCTTCTCATATGAAATAAAAAGGGGTTCTGGATTTTGTGTTTGATTTTGATGAAAATGAAAACCTGAGCGCCTCCAATGTTGATTCTTTTTCATAGGAGGCAGTTAGGTTATGTCATGTATGTTTAAATGTTTATAAGCAGACATTTAGTCTTTTTGCAGACACACGGGGCTGTTCGAATTTTGTTAACAGCCCTCACCATTCATTATTTGTTGATTGCACACTTGTACGGAAGCATTTGTTACTCGTGAAAGTTTCTCGTTTGTTTTCTATTGTTAATATGTTATATATGGTGTTGTTTTGGGTGGTTTTTGCAATTGAATACAGGTCTTTGACAAGTCTTTCTACCAGTTTTTGCAACCGAACTAATACCATAAACTAAACATACGGGGATTCATTTTTGGTTCTTGATTTGAGGACAAGTTCGATTTCGCTACCAGTTTGGTATGGTAAACCGAACATTGATACCGAATTAATGAATGCGTCTTTTTTATCTGGTTTACATAATGCAAGTGTTTTCGTTTTTTCTTGTTCTTTTTCTTTGAGATTTCATGATCGGTGCTAGCCGCACAAACTGTTTTTAAATGTGTTTCCGTATTCGTTGGTATACCTTACAAACGAAAATAAACGTAAGTTTCAAAAAGCCGAAAGTCAATTTTCGGTTCCACGAAAAAGCCGGTAGTGAATCAAAACCGAAATCAATACCGCTTTCATAAATCAGTTTGGTATTCAAATCTTAGAAATTGTTCGTTTCAGGTTTCAAGATTTTCGGTTTCGGTACGGCTCAATACTGATCTCATAATACTGATCTCATCCCTAAAATGTAGCATTTATTGTATTGTCTATCAACGTGAGCTTAAAGCCTTACTTTCAATAATGGGCTTCTGGCCTAGCAATACGGGGAAGCCCACCTTGAGGTTGTGAGTTGGAGTCCCATCGTGGACAGAGGTGTGTGTTTGATGTTCATAAAAAAGTAATCACACATGTATGGATGCCATCATCGTAAGCAAATAAGTTGAGAATGGAATTGGCACCTCATCATGTTGACTTAAAGAGTCAAACCATTGACATTTAAAACTTCAATTTTGGTACTGAAGCACCAAGGAGTCTATTACAGCGTAAGCAATACAAAAAATAACATGATATTCCAATTTCCACAAATTCTTCTACCGCATAACTTTAGCTATTTCTCAAATCCACAACACATATTCCGATGCGTCATGTCCAGCTCGGTAAGATTATACAGAGTAACAACCTTGGTATCATCGATCTAAATATCTGCGTTTCAAGTGTGAAAAATAGTATCAAGAATTATCAGTTTTACTTTACAGAGCAGTACCAAATAAAGTGTTCACAGAAGAACTTTCATTACCCATTTTGATGTCTTCGTTTTTAGCTTCCTCCGTGTTATTGTTAAACGACTGTATAAGCGCCTTTTGCGAAGGTAATTCGGCAATGAAAAGAAGAGTTTGAGCCCAACCAGCATACTTCCCGTATTTTTCTACAAATGCATCAGCCACTCGGCTGCAAAGCTTGGGTGTCAAACGTGCGCCCGCCAGCTCAGGGATTAAATATCTAGTTGCGATCTTGTTCAGCCCATGCAATAATAGACTTTTCAAATTTAATAATTGTGTTTCGTGCTACGAGCTGTCTCAAGAAATAATGTACATTACGGACCTCCTAATTTCTAGAGGTGGCCATTTACTTATGAATGGAGTGATTTGTGTTGTTTAGCTAAAAAGGGAATGGTTAAAAGTCACCCAGGTCAAACTTGGCCAAAACTCGGGATTACTTGGGAAATCAGTCAAAAGTGGTCAAAACTAGGTCAAAAACGGTCAAAGTCAACATCCGAGTACTCCTTATAAAGTCTCGACCAAATACTCACCGAGTAGCAATTTTTGCAACGTTGTTAATTATTATACGGGATTACTCGGAAAATCAGTCAAAATTGGTCAAAACTCAGTCATAATAGGTGAAAGTCAAAATTGGTCAACATTCGAGTACTCCCGCTAAAGTCCCGACCGAATAATCCCCGCGTAGCAATTTTGCAATCTTGCCTATTATTATAGTATTGGTAAATCATATACATGCATTCAATATCAATTCAATTCAATTCAATTATTAAATGGAAATAAAGTACTAAATTCGACCCATTACCCAACCCGCCCATCTTGACACCTCCAATTCTAAAGATTAAAGAACTACGGAGTATGTAGAAGTGGACACTAATCAGTAATCACCCACTTGAACATCAAATCATGCCTCAGTTACATATAACGAATAAACAATCATTCCAAAAACAACAAACATGTATTGAATGAACATATGAATAACTTATAGAAACTCACCTTCCAGACATGTGTATCAACAGGAACAGCATGGTGTTGATCTAGAGAAAACAAAGCTATGCATGCTGCCACTTTGGGCCCCACTCCAGGTAAAGTAGTGAGAGCCTCAATCGCACTTCGAAGATCTAATTTTCGTAACGAAGCAAGCCACTCTACACCTCCACCAGGTTTTGATTGCAGTACTTTTACAGTGCCAGTTATGTAGTTGGCCCTGCTCATTGTAAACGAGGAATATGATGAGATACTTAAAGGTGGAAAAAAGGCCGTCTGTCGGGTTGAGTGATGGGCCCGACTGGTTTAAATTGACCCAAAAACCTTTTTTGTCCAATTAACTAAGTTTTACTAATTCTATATAAACCAAGGTTGGAAAAGCCGCGAGTCAGAGGTGAGTCGGTCGGGACTTTGAAACTACTAGTCGGTCAAGTCGGGGTCGAGTCAGACGTTGACAGTTTTAGTTATATATACTCCATATATTTAACATATACTGTATATTACACACAAGTATATTTAAACATAAATATTTCATAGATAAATATTTGAAACATATGTATAGGGCACAAAATCTTAGTATTAAAAATATTAAATTGACATAACTTTGACCAACCTTGACTTTGACCGACTTTGACTGACTTTGACCGACTTTGACCGAATTTGACCTGACTTTTTAGTGTTGACCGACTAGTTAGACGTTTTTGTCAAAAGGTAGAAAAAAGGCCGTCTGGTAGGTTGGGTGTTGGGCCCCGGATGATTGAACTGAAACCTTTTTTGTCCAATTAACTACATATTACTAATTCTATAAAAACTTCATCAAAGATTCAAGACAACCTTATATAGACTTGTGATTTTGAGGTAATATCTTCAAAATTCAAAGTTGAGCAAACTGCAACACATTTCCATTTCGATTTTATTTGGTTACCTAGCTTTAACCATAAAGCATATCGATCCAACTTTTTTTGTCACTACGTTTCTTTTTAGCTAAAATTTCTAAAAATAATTTACTTTAGAGAATACACTAGCTATGATAGAGGTTTTCAGAAAAGCAAGCAAGTTTAAGTTGCCATTTCTTGTTAGTATTTGCCTGCAAAGCTCATATCGATTTCGTCACCAATGCATTATCAAACATGTTTACATTTCACCTAAACTAACAATTCTATTACATATAAATGCTTCCACAAAAATGATTGCAATTCATATCAAGCATACAATCAAAAAGTAACAACTTTAACAACAAATAGTCTAACCTGTACCCAAAACCAGCTTTTCTCAGCTCATCCTCGGAAACTTTCGACAACCGATCCAAAGAAGGGAACTCATAAAAGTCAATCCCTTCAACCACACCAACATGATTACCCAACCTAGAAACAAAATCAACCATTTGTGTAATCCTCTTAATATTATTATTAGAAGAGCAAATAAACTGAATTAAACACTCAAGTGGGTCCTGTCTCAATACTCTAGCACCACTCAAACACACTGCCAACTCAGCAAACCTTGAATCACTTTTAGAAAACTCATCCCATACATCACTTAAACAAATACCCATATTTAAAAAATCCAATAAAGCAGCTTTAGCAGCAGCTTGATCAGAATCAAGGGTATTGTGAAAACAATATAAAATGTTACTTTGGTCAGAATCTTGAAGTTGCTTGAGGGAAATAAGGTGGGACCCAACAACACCCGTGAACTGAAAAGGGGTTGTTTGTTTCCATCTGAATGTTTGGCCAGTGGGGAACGTGAGAGGTAAAAAGAGCTCTGATTTGTTTAAATTGAGGGAAACCCAGTTAGGGTTTTGATGAATTTTTTTAGGGTTTTTGGAAAGATCGAGTCTTTTGGGTTTCTTGGAAGAGTAGTAAGAAGATACAGTGGTGGGTTTGGGGGTTGCGGTGGTTAGTGACGGTGGCGGTAGGATGGGCCGGTGTCTCTTCATGTTTAATTTTGTGACGGATAATTGCAGTTGCAATTGCATACAGTTTGTAATTTTGTTTTACAATATTAGCTACCAATGTACAGTTCACGAAAGTTTAGTGACTAAAAACATAAATTTAAAATATTTCATTTTTAGTCCTCCAACTATCATACGTGTACATTTATGGATAGAAAAGAATACTCCATAAAGTTTGCGTTTTGATTTTGGGGAAGAAATAGATACACAATAGATACATAAGAAAGAAACCCTTGTCTCCCCCTTCCACCATTATCGGGCCCCACAATCTCTCTAAACCCCTTCTTCTCCCCCTTTTTTCTCTCCCAAAACAACAATAATGCCAGCTTCTTCTTCAGGTACACTATCTTTTATATCTATATATACATTTATTTCTATAATTTGTGAAATTAAAGAAATTGCTGAAATTGAGCTTTAGAATTAGTTCAATTGAGGATTAATTTGTGAATTTTGATATGATTTCATACAGAAACTAGAAACAGGTGGAGAAAACGAAAACGAGGAGAACAATCACGAAAACCTAGAATTCAATCCAAACGCCATCATGAAGATGACGATGAAGATTATGAAGAAGAAGATGATGTTGACCTTGATCAGCAACCTACACAACCTGAATTTGATGATGACCGTAGTAATTCGCCGGATCCGCCTGCAGATACCGGAAATGTTACCAGAACTGTTGCAGTAACCGGAACTGTTTCCGTTGCTGAGAGTGAGGTTGTTTCGGATGCGGCGGTACGGATTATGACGTTTCCGTCTGTTGTTAAGCAGACGATTAAGCAACATCATTACTCGGTTGTACAGGTTGCTGCAAGGGAAAGGGCTTGTAGAGCTGGTGATAGCAGTATTGGTGGGATGAATTGCTTGTTTTTGGAGAATGTGTCACATGGGCAGCTTCAGTCCGTGTCTGTTTTGCCTAAAGATGCTCCTGTTTTGACTGGTGCAGACTCGGATGGGTCGTATGTGATTACTCCGCCTCCAATTATGGAAGGTCGTGGTGTTATTAAGAGATATGGGTCGAATCGGGTTCATGTTGTACCAATGCATGCAGGTATTATAAGGTTATAGTTAATCCTGCAATAGTTAAGTGATTGTAGAAACTGTTGGTGATTTTAGTGATATCAACAAGCATTTTGGTTAATTGAGATTTACTTGAAAGCAAAAGTTTATCGATTTATACTCAATGACGAGTTTGGAGAGTGTGGACTGCACACTCTTCGTGGTTTACTCGATATCGTCTTTGAATTTGAAGCATTGAAAATGGTTAAATAACCACCATTTTCAAAAGGTGTGAATGAAAAGATATAATTGTTGGTGGAAAGGGTGCACCTTTTCTTTGAAAGATGGCACCTTTTCATTGAAAGGTTGCACCTTTTGGTTGAAAGATTGCGTCTTTTCACTTCGCACCTTTTCACTTCGCACCTTTTCACTTCCTATATATGTGATTTTGCTTTCATAAAAACATACGAAAAATCTACAAACACTCTGATATTTTGCTTTTTTATCTTATTGCCTAGATAACAAGTGTGTTATTGTCTTATCCCAATAAGGATTTCTTGAACCCAAGTCATTGTTAGGGTCGAAATACCTTATTAAGAACGTGATACACGATTTTAAGAAATCAATCCATCATTATCAATTCAAACCCTGTTTCTGACAGAAACTTGTTGATATACATGTTTTTTAGTTGTTTATATATGTTTAAAGTTGGTTGCTCTTTGGTATTTTTTTTTTTCAAGCAGATTGGTTTTCACCAACAACGGTGAACAGATTAGAGAGACAAGCAGTGCCACATTTTTTTTCGGGTAAATCAGCCGATTACACTCCCGAAAAGTACATGGATTGTCGAAATCGTATTGTTGCTAAATACATGGAAAATCCAGCAAAGCGGTTATCAGTTTCTGACTGCCAAGGGTTTTTAGTCGGCGTTGATACTGATAATATAACTCGAGTTGTACGGTTTCTTGAAAATTGGGGCGTTATTAATTATTGTGCTGCTCCTTCAATTCATCATGAACAAAGAAATGAAGAAATGTGTCTCAGTGAGGATTCGAAAGGAGAGTTACGCGTGCCAACTACTGCTTTGCGATCTATTAATAGCTTAATCCAGTTTGAAAGACCTAGTTGTAGGTTAAAAGTATTAGATATATATCCAGAATTGGCTACTGATAATGAGGAAAACTCTGATTTAGACAGCAGAGTTCGTGAGGTATTATCTGAAAATAAGTGCAATCATTGTTCTCGATCGCTTGGTATTGCCTATTATCAGTCTCTTAAAGAGGTAATTTACCTACCTACCCTTTTGTATTATCTTTTTTTTCTGTTTAGCAATTTTGATGCTTCTCTTTCTAGTTATAGAAAGTTCAAAATTCACAAACCTACAATCTGTTTTTGGCTATGTGTTATAAGTGAACTTGTGAGTATCAGGTAACTTAAAAAACTTATGAAGCATGACCGAAGGAATAAGCATATGGATAATGGATGTTGTAGCATTTGTAGTTAAAAAACATTTTTTTCCCTTTTAAAAAGCATTATCCTTTGTGTTGCACACCATATTTTAATGATACAATTTTCTTTTGCAGATTGAGACACTATTATGTTTGAAATGCTACACTGAGGGGGCATTTGTTGCTGGTCATTCAAGCCTGGATTTTATAAAAGTTGATTCCACCAAGGATTATGGATATATCGAAGCAGATAACTGGACTAATCAAGAAACGTTATTGCTACTGGACGCTATGGAACGTTTTAATGAGAATTGGGTTGAAATTGCTGAGCATGTTGGCACCAAAACCAAAGCTCAATGTATTCTCCATTTTGTACGCCTTTCAATCGACGATGTACCTTTGGAAAGTATTGAACTTCCAACTACTCCAAACTTGCAAAATGGTAATGGATGTGAAAAACCACAATCGTATGCAAATGGAAAAGGTATGTTATTTATATGTGGCAGGTTGGTTTTTTGATTAAAATAATTATCTGAAGCATTTTTTTTGCTGATATAGCGTCTATTATCGAAGACCTTGAGTTTGAAGACAGATTGCCTTTCGAAAAATCTGGAAATCCTGTAATGCGTCAGGTAAGTCGTGTATCGTCAAGAATACGTTTGTGTATGCATGCCATTTTTACCTTGAAAATTTCCAATCTAGAATTACGTACCATGTGACCATCTTTGTAGCCCTTTTTGCATGACATCTTTTTAATTTTATTCAAATCCATACAAAATTTGGGTAACTTGGTTGTGCTAGTACGTGGGGCTGCTGGGTTGCTTTTATTCTGGACTTGCCGACGAGAAAAATGTTTTTTGTGTGTGTGTGTGTGTTTATGTGCGCGCGTGTATGTGACTAAGAGTTGCTTTCAAATAACACCACTTTTACTACCATAATAAGACTTTGGTTTAAGCAGTATCGACATTGCTTTAATTACGTTCATTGATGTATTTAAACATGGGTATGTACTCCTGTTAGTTCAAGTAGTTATAGCCTACCATCTGGCATGTATGTTAAGAAAACCTATGTTTTGAGCTTATCTTATTACTACATAATTAAATTGTAATGTTCATATTATCTGGTCTATGATGTTTTTCAGAGAAAAAAAATTGGGATTAGCTTTCAGAAGCTTAAATTGTTTTTTGTATTTCTTTTGTGTGTGCATATAAAGACAAATATTGTTGGGACTTTCTAGTTTTATCTTAACTCTAATTTTCTGTTTGATTCTTTAGGTTGCCTTTTTGGCAACTGCAGTGGGGCCAAGAGTGGCGGCAGCCTGTGCCCATGCATCCTTGGCAGCCTTGTCTGAGGATGATCATCTAGATGCTTCTGAAAAAACAGGAGTAGATGGACCCACGCCCGAAAGCAGGTATCTTTTTAGTTGCTATGGTCAACTAATTTACTATTACTATGGTATAGTACAGTCTATAACAGATGTTGATGAAGCTACTAGAAGTTTTCTTTCATTTAGTCCAGTAATCGAGATGCTTTCTAGTGTTTTTTCATACTACTCCTAGTGAGGGTGGTTACTCGGTGGGTTTGGGTTATAAAGGTTATGCAATTATATTTGAGAAATCTGATTTTCCAATTAAACGGAACAAATTAGAACGTTGTTTTAACTATAGAAGTAATGTGTGATCTATGTGTTATAAATAGCAATTGTTTAGCCAGCCTTTACACCACATATGTAATATGCATTTTTAATTTGGTAGACGTTGGTACATTAGTCATATTGCCATTTATGTATACGTTAGTAAAAGTTTATGTGTATTTTGACATGGAGTTTATTGATATTTCACAAATGTGTATTTTGAAGGATGAATTCAGACAACATGAATTGTAGGGATGCCAGAAACCCTAGTCAACTAAAAGGTAGATCTTGATTTTAATGGTCTTGTTTTCACATCTCTCCCCCTTTTTTTAAGCAACTTTTACTCACTATTTTGTGATATAATTCTCAGTTGAGAACTCTGAAGCCAATGTTACGTCCATATCTTCTGAAAAGATGAGAAATGCATTAAGAGCTGGGCTTGCTGCAGCTGCAACTAAAGCAAAGCTGTTTGCAGACCATGAAGAACGCGAAATACAAAGGCTATCTGCTAATATAATCAATCATCAGGTATTATGAATAGATGTGTGTGTGTGTTTTGATCTACATTGTTTTAAAGTTTACATGTTTCCTGCAGTTAAAGAGGTTAGAGTTAAAGCTAAAACAATTTGCTGAAGTTGAAAGCTTGTTAATAAAAGAGTGTGAACAACTTGAGAGAACAAGACAGAGGGCAACAGCTGAGCGAGGACTCATGCTCAACCCCCAATTTGGACCCGGTGGTGCAACCAGACCAACCGGCTTGCCAGGTGTCGGGCCGTCAATTGTTAACAATAACCCTGGTCCTAGCCGGCAACAGGTCCCTGGCTCTGGCTCACCCGCACAACCATTTATTTCCGGGTTCCCCACTAACCAACAAATGCACCCACAAATGTCTCAACAATCCATGTTTGGGCTCGGTCCAAGGCTACCTCTTTCAGCTATAAACCCTTCATCTTCATCAGCCTCACATTCCATGTTGAGACCCATGTCAGGAAATAGATCTGGGTTTGAATAAATTAAAGAAATTTAATCAACTTTTTTATTGAAAGACTGCTCCATATGTTAATTTTGACATGAATTGCTGTTTTTGACACAGGAGATGGTAAGATTGTTGGTTTTTATCGTGTTGTACAGCAATGTTGATGATTATGTAGCAATTTAGCATGCACATTGTGTTATGGCACAACGTAGTGTCGTTGTATGCTTGTTGATTTAATGTTGATCGAGACCTTTTAAGTTATTCATGAAGCGACGTTTAGTAAGACATAACGACTAGCAATGCGGGAGGGTATGTTGGAACTTAAGAAAGTAATGGGTGTAATGTAACTGACTAATTGGTATTGTTTTTTTTCATAGCTAATATTTTTAACTTGGAAGAATGTGGATTATGTGTGGATCGTTAAAGTTTGAGTTTATAGATGTAACAAAAAAAAAAAAAAAAAAAAATACTAATCCTACCCATTAGTTAGGGTATGTTCGTTTGGACTCGTGATGACTTGTTTTCGTTAGAAAATACCGGCACAAGTTTTTGTTTGAACTTGTGACCTGTTTTCCGTTTGGACTCGTCGTGACATGTTCTTTTTTGAAATGTTTTTGAGTAATTGACGTAACGTACCCGTGAACAACGTTTGAATAAGAATGTGTTCGGATACGTTTAGATGTAGTAAACGAGGTCGTTACTAATTTTATCGGTCATTGAGAATCAATGGTGTCCAAACATATCCAAGTTCAAACATATAAGGGAGTTTGAATATGTTTGTGTCTGAACGTTGTTCACGGCTACGTTAGGTCAGTTACCAGGTAACGTTACAAAAAAAAACAGGCCAAGCCGACTCCAAACAAATACTTGTGCGGGTATATTCGGACGTAGTGAACGGAGTCATAACTAATTTTATTTGTAGGCGTCCGAACATGTTCGTGTTCGGACGTGGTTCACCGGTATGATAAGCTAGTTACTCGGTAAATGTTTCAGGAAAAACCAAGTCATGGCGACTCCAAACAAAAACTAAATGATGCTTTTAAAAATAAAATCGAACGAACCATGTATTTTGTCTTTTTTTAAAAGTGTATTTCTAATAGAACTTTGATAAAAATGTATTTGACCGATTTTCCTTCTTTTTGTTCTTATTCTTATTATTAATTTTTTCTTGTTGGTAATTTGGGCTTTCATGGGCCTAATTGTGTATAAGCGGCATGAATCGACATACAAAGATATCTAATAAAAACCCAGCTCGTGACGTACGGTGACAAATAATGGCATGAATCATACGACTTATTTCATACTTTCAAGCACATGTCATTAAGGATATGTAATTTTTAAATTGATAGTAGAGTTTATATATAAAAGAATAATAAATTTTAACATAATTGATTCTAACTGTTCGTTTTAATATTATTTCTATTTTAATACAATGATTATTTTTTATTTTTTTAACGGCAAGCAATACAATGATTATTTTATTATATATGTTTTAAACGGCATTGCCAATTTTGCAAACCATGCATGTTAGTACAATTTAAAAGTCAATTTTTGGAATATAGAACTTGGGTAGCCATTATCTGCAAAACTCATGTATAAAAACACTTGCAAGTGACAGTTTTAATCACTAAAATCATTCAAATCTGTTCATAGTCAACTTCGGTACTAATACATACCCAAAGGGACATTGACAGACAAATGGCAGGACTGCAACATGAACCACGAGTGACCGGAGGTAGCAACCGCGTTTCTGCAGTTGATCTTAGCGGAATTATCAAACCAGACAGTAACGACTATGATCATAAAGACATGAACCATGATAATCAGGTTAATTTCCATCATTCATGCATAGTATATATTTCTCTATAAACTTTATTCTATTGAAATCAAAACAAAAATTTCATACATTATATGCCAATATGTACAATTTTCCGATAGACTGACTTGAACCACCAACCTCTTAGTTGTTATTTTAGTAAAAAGGAATAAGTGATCATAAAAATTTTTGGAACTTCTAATTTCAAGAAGATCAAATGTGATTTTGAATTTTTTTTTTATTTTTGAAAATAACAGTTTGAATGTATTAATGTAAATGATAATCTTTAGAAACCTGGATGGAAAAGTTTCCTTTCGTTCGTCGGCCCTGGTTTCCTAGTTTCTTTGGCTTATCTCGATCCTGGCAACAGTACGTACCCGTTTTATTCTTTAACATTTCATCGTGGCACTCAAACATTATTGTATAAGCTGTGTAACCTTATTAATTTTTATTTTTATTTATTTATTTATTTATTTATTTTTGCAGTGGAAACTGATTTACAAGCAGGGGCTAATCATAGATACGAGGTAACTAAATGTCTGACCCAAGAACAACTATAGTTAATTATATATATATATATATATATATATATATATATATATATATATATATATATACAGTTAGAAAAAAAGCACAATGTTGATCAAGTGCGCGATTATATGTTTTCAGCTTCTTTGGGTGATCTTAATTGGGTTAATCTTCGCACTAGTGATTCAATCTCTTGCTGCAAATCTTGGTGTTAGCACTGGTAAGATTCTAAATTAGTCATATGAAGTTATTTATATAATATTGAAAAATAACAATAGATTTATATCTAAAAAGACGTACTACTTATTTATTCATTCATTCAGGGAAACATTTATCAGAGTTATGCAAAGCTGAGTACCCCATTGTTGTTAAGTATTGCCTGTGGCTGCTAGCTGAGGTTGCAGTCATCGCAGCTGATATTCCCGAAGGTAAATCAGATTCGAATAATTTTAGTACTAAATTAACTAATCAACTAAAAACATCTGGCATGTTTTGTTCAGTTATACTATTATTATTAGTTGTGGTCATATATTATACGGTTAACTTTGATACTGGCAGTGATTGGGACGGCGTTTGCTCTGAATATCTTATTCAAGATCCCAGTTTGGGTCGGAGTCCTTATTACTGGTTTAAGCACTCTCCTCCTTCTTGCCGTCCAAAAATACGGTGTACGTCTTCTCATTGAAACCAAAACATCATCCATCCACTATACTAACTAACTGGAAACCACGTCAAATTACCGTCATACCCCTGTGAACAGTAACTTCCACAGTTATACAAGCAGGGGTATTTTGGTAATTTTGAATTTATAACTTTTGAATTCTTTTTAATAATTCTCACTTGCTTTTCTCCGGTGAAACGTGCCTACAGTTACTAGTTTTTAACCAAATACAAATAATACATCAAATCTTATAATCCGCGTATGATATATGATATGTCACTTGAGCTCTAACTAATGTCGTATTGAACATATGTAGGTGAGGAAGCTTGAAATATTGATAGCCATACTAGTTTTTGTGATGGCTGCTTGTTTCTTTGGGGAAATGAGCTACGTTAACCCGCCAGCTGGCGATATTTTGAAAGGAATGTTTGTTCCTAAACTTAGCGGTCGAGGTGCTACTGGTGATGCCATTGCGTTACTTGGCGCACTTGTCATGCCGTATGATCTCACAAAAAACTAGATTTACATATTTTTTTAACAAATCAACTTTAGTTAATTTCTCTTGATATCGATTTTACTATTTTTCATATAGGCACAATCTGTTTCTGCATTCGGCTCTAGTTCTTTCTAGGAAGATACCAAATTCAGTTCGCGGTATCAATGTAAGTCCTTTCATAGTCAAAATGTTTCATTCAACAAACTGGGAAATTAGTACATATGATCTCAAAAGTCAAACAAGTCAAACTCAAGATCAATACCTAAATCTCTTAATTGAGGAATTGGTTGATTGCAGGATGCATGCAGATTCTTCCTGATAGAGAGTGGTATTGCTCTCTTTGTAGCGTTCTTGATCAACGTCTCAATGATTGCTGTTTCTGGCACTGTTTGCTCAGCCGAAAACCTACAAAGTGACGATGTGGATCGTTGCAGTGATCTTACGCTTAACTCAGCTTCATTTCTTCTTAAAGTATGAATCTTAATTGCAAATGTCAATTTATAAATTTGTTATGCAAACAACTTTGACAATAGACTCATAACCATCCGTTTTTATTACACAGAACGTTTTAGGGAAATCGAGCTCCACTCTTTACGCAATAGCACTATTAGCTTCTGGCCAAAGTTCAACAATCACAGGGACCTATGCCGGTCAGTTTATTATGCAGGTAGGTAATTAGTGATTACCATAGAGTACTAATTGGATACTCCAAAAACTACCAGGTTTTCTCTGTTCAGGTTACCAGTGCAAAATCGTCTAGCGGAAATTTATCTTAAAATTTTAATAATTAAAGTTGATAGTAATTGTGCGTTTTCACGGACATTATAGGGTTTCTTGGACTTAAAGATGAGGAAATGGCTAAGGAACTTGATAACAAGGTGTATTGCTATCACCCCAAGTCTAATTGTGTCAATAATCGGTGGTCCTTCAGGCGCTGGAAGACTAATTGTGATTGCATCGGTTCGTATATATTATCATCTTCTAAAACTATATCTATGCATCTCCATGTTTTTCAAAAAGTAACCATCTATTTATTAATGTTCTGAAGATGATACTGTCTTTTGAACTTCCATTTGCACTCATTCCACTCCTCAAGTTCAGTAGCTCAACTACCAAAATGGGACCTCACAAAAATTCAATTATTGTAAGTTAGCCATTTTTGTATTCCTCATTTAGGGGTGTTTGGTATTGCATATTTTGTTAAGCCCTTATCTGCTTAAACAATAAGATGTTGTCAACTTGCTTATTTTTAAGTGTTTGTTTCTTACAAAAGAAGCACTAACCATCCCAAAATAGTGGTTGGAGTCCCGATATCCTCACAAGAGGTTTCAGGTCCAAATCTCTAGCAACATATTTTGGGTGGTCGGGCAAAGGGTAAAAAATGCGCACGGGTTAATCCAGTTAGACCGCTTACATCTGAGTAAAACTACTTATTCTCCCGGGTAGCCTGAACAGAAAAAAACCTTATCTATTTACACAGTTTACTGTCTTAGACAAGTAAAGTTAATATCAATTGCTTATTTATTTCTTGGGATCAGATCATTGTCTTCTCGTGGGTGCTCGGGCTAGGGATAATCGGTATCAACATCTACTACTTAACAACATCATTTGTGGGTTGGCTAATCGATAGCAGTTTGCCGAGAGTCGCAAATGTGTTCATTGGGATTCTAGTGTTTCCAGTCATGGCTATCTACATTCTCTCAGTCATATATCTTATGTTTCGTAAAGACGTTGTTGTTACATACATTGAACCGACAAAAGGTCCGAGTGCTCAACTTAGCTTAGAAGGTGGACAATATGGTACCGATAATGGGCTCGAATTGAATGCTCATTATAGAGAGGATCTTGCTGATATCCCATTCCCAGAATAGTGAAACTGAAACATTTTATGTGATCGAATTTTACAACATATAAAAGTTTGATGTGATCCTGTATCTTGAATAACTGTATAATTTGGAAATCGTTATAATCGTTTACCTGCCCAATATATTGTGACTTTTATACATTATGGAGTGAATTTTTGAATTAAAGCAATTAAGTCAAATGCTGCAAATTTATTTATTTCAACACAATATTCTGGGGATTAATTGGTTAGTAAAATCCAGTGCACAGAATTAAAGTAAACTAATATTTTTGGACAAAAGTTACCAGAGTGCCATTATTGACCTAGTGATTTGGCGATTTGACTAAATTTCACAAGTTAATCGAAATCGTAATCATGTTTCTGCAAACCATTCTTTGATTGTTTAACGAAAATTTCACAGATTATGAACTTCCCAAGTATGCGAAATCAAGGTGATTATGCGCATTAATTACCCCTTGTTTGTAGAATCAGTTTCGCGAAATCAATCCAAAATCCGGACGAATCCCTATTTTTTGAGAGTTTAAGAATAGTACCGTATAAGTTTATGCGAAGAATAGTGTGCGTTGCCCCGTTTGTGATGATGATCTCGAATCGGTGGATCATTCGTTAATCAAGTGCAAATTATGCTCCGATGTTTGGAATCGAGTGTATAAGTGGTGGAACCTTGGAAATTGCTCCTTATCTTCGGTCAATGAAAGTCTTCAAGGAAAGTCATTGCGCACGATGTCTTCTCTTGGATCTAAATTATGGCAAGCAGTAGAGTGGGTTTGTGCGTACTATCTGTGGAAGAATCGAAATATGACTGTGTTTCAAAACAAAGGGAGGAATGCGCCGGTTCTCGTTAATGAAATCCAAGTAAAATCGTTCGAATGGGTCTCTAGTAGGATCAAAGACAGATGTATCGATTGACATATTTGGCTTTCTAATCCTTCTTTGTATCTAGATAGCTAAAACTCGTGTGGGTTGCAATCTTTGCACCCTTTTTTTATTTTTTGTTCCTGTTTTTTGGCTCGGCCTTCGCTTGTTTTGGCCTTGGCCAACTCC
The DNA here is from genome assembly GCF_046630445.1 of Rutidosis leptorrhynchoides. Classification (NCBI taxonomy): domain Eukaryota; kingdom Viridiplantae; phylum Streptophyta; class Magnoliopsida; order Asterales; family Asteraceae; genus Rutidosis; species Rutidosis leptorrhynchoides. The sequence continues at coordinate 77,921,378 of NC_092337.1, read as the reverse complement.
TTGTTGTTTCCTTTTAATATATTCTCTCTTGCTTTTCAAAAAAAAAGTTTATGCGAAGAACCAGGGGAAAAAAGACCCGTTTTTGTGAAATTCCCATTTTTCTGAGACTGAAGCGGAACAGGGATGTTCTATAAAAACCCTAATACAGTGTAAAAGTTCAAAATGGGCCTAGTAGCTATTAGTCCACTTACTAGTATGGTCACTGTGCTTTTATTATGTGAATAGTCCAAATTTTTTACTTGATGAGTTGTATCGTTTTCCCACTTTGAAGTGTGCCTAGAATTATTTAGGCTTTTCCATATGAATTCTATCATTGTGTTTGGGTGACGAGCTTGTTGGAGCTTATGGGAGCTTATAGGAGCTTGAGCTTATGATTTTAATAAGCTCCAAGTCATAAGCTTCGTTTGGTAGAGAAAAAAAGTAGAGCTTATGAAAATTATAAGCTCTGAAAAAATAAGCTACTTTTAGTAGCTTATGAAAAAAAGTAGAGCTTATGAACTGAAAAATAAGCTCCAGCTAGTTTACCAAACACTTATAAAAAATAATAAGCTCCAGCTACCAGCTTAACAAATAAGCTCTAGCTCCAGCTCTATCTCATAAGCTTCAGCTCCAGCTACAAGCTCCAGCTCCAGTTAAGGTTCCGTTTCATAATACTGAATGATTTAGATTCATAATCTAAATAATTTAAAGTCTATTAATAAAATTGATTCAGAATGAAAATAAGTTGTTTGATAATAATTTTAAATTTAATAATATAAATACGGTAAAATTATATTATTAACGTTTTACATGAATAAAAATTCAATATATTTGTTTGTTAAGTGTGCTGAATATGATTAGAGAAGGATATAATAGAAATTTAGGCACCTAATGGTTCAGAGAGTGTTTCAATTTTGAATGTTTAAAAACTTAATGCTAAACCATTTAGTATTGTATGTCATTCATATGTCATAAACAAACACGCTGAATATTGAATTCACGCTGAATATTGAATGATTCAACATTTAACCTGAAACCATTCGGTTAAGAGAAAAACAAACATACTTAAGGTATGTGATTGAGAATTTTATATGTGGGGAAATTTTGTTAGTTAACTCTTATTATCCTTATTATCCAGTCTATTGTCATTGTCAAAAATGACTGAGATTGATTCAAAGATGATTTTAATTTTCTAACACCGTATGCTTAATTAAAACATTTAGTACAAGGATCAACTAATTAACCAACCAACCAACAAATCAACCAACCAACAATTAGTGAATTATTCTACTACAAATGCACAATGCATCAACTTTCAATCAAAACACTCAAAAATAAAAGTATAGTTATTTCGAAAACAAAATGATCTCGTTAACAAGTTTTTCAACACTCAAAAACGATGATCCATTAGGAGCTGTTGCGATTTCCGCCTTTTTCATCCACTCAATAGCCTTGTTTCTTATATTCTCGCCTTTCGCTCCCTCCATCAACTCCTTAACCAATTTCTCCACTTCATTTCTATTCACATTCCTCTCAAGTTCCATACCAGCTTCCCATTCCGTACATATTTGTCTACAGTTAATCTTTTGGTCAGACGAAACCGGCCAACATATCATTGGCACCCCTGCAGACAAGCTTTCAATAACCGAACCCCAACCACCATGAGTCAAGAACCCACCAACCGAACAATGGTTCAACGCCTCTTCTTGCGAACACCACGTTGATATAAACCCTTTTCTTTTAACCGCCTCCACTAATTCTAAAGGCAAAACATAACCACCATCAACTAAATCACTCCTAATTACCCAAAGAAAATAATGGTTACTATTTACTAGTCCCCAACCAAATTCAACTAAAGCATCTAAAGACATTACTGCTAAACTTCCAAAGTTGACATAAACAACCGAGTTCGGTTCTTTGGACTCGAGCCACTTTAAGCACGTGGGTTCTTCCTTCGTTAAACTATAGCTTATGAAATTATCGTTCTTGTTTCCGTTTTGATTAACAATTTGATTTAGAAGTAACTCTGTAGGCCCGACTGTGTAGATTCGAGGAAACTTGGATCTTAGCTCGTTGATGAGACTAGTTTCTAATTCATCGAAAGTATGTATTATAATATGCTCGACTTTATCGGCCTCACGTGCCATTTGAACTAAGAAATATAATGATTCGATTGTAGTAGGTTTTACACCCAAGATGTGTTCCGGTAGATCTCTTAAACGAATTCCTTTCATCCCTGGAATATCAACCAAATTGTCAAGGTGTCCATTTGTTAAATAGCTTTCATCTGCAAAACCAATAGCTTAAATTTAGCCCATGACGAATTAATCAACTTATCATTTTTTTTATAAATTGTTATATCTAATTAAAGGTACTTCTAAACTTTTAAAACATGATAATATAATACCATTAAGACATATGGTTTAACAGTTATATTAGTTTAGGTAAATATGAAAGGGATCTGATCATCTTGTGTTACTTCTTTAGTTAACTACATTTATTTAACATTATTTTCTAGGCAAATGAGCAGGGTTGTCTCGTTAAATTTTGAAGGTCGGGTCCCGTTCTAGACATAGTGTACTGTAGCAAATAGTGTACTGTAGCAATAGTGTTTAATGTAGCAAATAGTGTTTACTGTAGCAAATCACTGTAGCAAAGTCGTTTTCACTGTAGCACTGTAGCAAATAATGTTTTACTGTAGGAAAGTCGTTTTTACTTGTACATATAAATATGAAAGGGATCTGATCATCTTGTGTTACTTCTTTAGTTAACTACATTTATTTAACATTATTTTCTAGGCAAATGAGCAGGGTTGTCTCGTTAAATTTTGAAGGTCGGGTCCCGTTCTAGACATAAAAATGGACCATCATTATTCAGGTTGAAAGTTTAAGATAAATGAGATTTGATGATTTTGGTGTGGATTATCTAGTAGTAGTTGGGGTTCTAATAGAAGTTGTGATGTGGCCAACGGTTGGTGGCCTGCTTCCTTTAGGGGAGGTCAGGAGTTCGACCTCCGTTGACTACATATTAAAAACACAATTTCATCCCTGCCAAATTTAAACTTAATCTTTGTATGATTAACATTTCCGACACGATAAACAAAGTCTGTAAAACTGAATCTCAAAATTTTTGAACTACTTTCATATATTCAAATACCTTTCGGTTGTTCTTACGATTCGCGAACAATTATATGTATATAGATACATATATATATATATACTATAACTTGAAAACGTAACAATGTATTAATTGTTTGATACCGTACATTAAACTTATTGGTTTAAATATTTATTTGAATATATATGATAAGTTGGAATATTAATTGTATGAATAACTTGCGACGTATATTTAAAACGTGTTTATGAATGTTGAAAATATATATTAACTTGGTCATAAAATGATTTGTTATTATATATATATTAACAAATAGCGAGACAATGATTTATAGAAGTAAATGACCAAAACACTCGAAAGTTTAAGATACACTTTGAATGATATAGTTTATTGATAATTTAAGATTATATTTTGACAAAGGTACGAGTCACAAAACGTAAATTGCGAGTTTTCTAAGCGTACGAAAATGCGTTCGAGAAACCGGAACCGGGACATAAGTCGAGTGACAACGTACGAGTCATCGGAACGAAAATTACAAGTCAACTATGCACATGAATTTAATATAATATATAATTAATTATTTAAATTATATATATTATATATATTATATTTAAATATGTCGACAAACAAAACAACAAATGATTGTGAGCTAGATCAGAGGGTCATGCGATCGCATGAGAAATAGGCATAAAACCCATGCGATCGCATGAGGGTCAGAAATCAAAATTCTTCTATAAATTGGACAGTTTGTCGACACACACACACACACATATATCTCTCCATCTATGCTCTCTATTACTATTACTATTACTATTACTATTACTATTACTATTACTATTACTATTACTATTACTATTACTATTACTATTACTATTATTATTACTATTACTATTATTATACTACGACGAGGTCATGAGCAAGTTATTTTCAAAACAAGCTTTTTGAGCGGGATAGAGCTAAGAAAATTATGGGTTATAGCTATGGAGGTTATGGGTATTACTTGGGGGTTATGATCATGAGTCAAAGGTCAACCTAGCATTTATCATTTCCGTCGCGTCTACATACTTTTCTGCAATATTGAATCACGATATTGATACGTGAGCATTCATATTTTATCTTTTATATATTAATTGTGTATCCATGTCTAGTGCTCGAGTATATATATTTATGCATGCTTGTATGCTAAATTTCGTCGTTAAACAGTTTATAATGAATCACTAATTAAATACATATATTACTGGTAAAAGGTATATGATATACATGTTTTTGGAAAGCTGGCGAAAATTCAATAGCTTTTCATTTAGATATCGAATAGTTTCGATGAACGGATTAAAAGATATGATCAACTGAATTATGATTGACGTTAATTGAAATTGCTTTTGAATCTGCAATTAAGATTTAAACAACTTGTTTACGAGACTGATAAAGTGAACTTTTAAATATTACCAACCGAGTAAATGAATCCTTATATAAGGCACGTCTCGTTTTTTTGAACTATTGTCAAAATTGACTTTTTGAAACGACTTTGGATAACTATTATATGTCGATCTCGAGCATTAGGATTGTGATACACTATGACCTGACCTAGCTTAATAGACCTTTATTGACCAATATATGTTCTCTAGGTTGAGATCTACGATTAATTGGTAATCCGAGTTTCTGTCACATTTTGGTGAACAACTTTATATGCTGCTAAGGTGAGTTTCATTTGCTCCCTTTTTAATTGTTTTTGCAATATATATTTTTGGGCTGAGAATACATGCACTTTATTTTAAACGCAATGGATACAAGTACATACTAAATTCTACACCGAGTTTGAACCGAAAATCCCTTAGCTTTGGTAACTAGTAACTGCCAGTTATAAGAACTGGTGGGCGCGAGTAGTAGTATATGGATCCATAGGGCTTGATATCCCCGTCCGAGCTAGAGCGCTAGCCTTTTAACGGACGTATGCTATTTGAGAAGCGTACACGTTGGTTTGCGTGTATTATTAAGATGATTATACAAAGGGTATAAAATATATATACGTTAAGTTTAGTTACCAGGGTGCTCAATTTCGTAGAATATTTTGATAAACGTTTCTGGATGAAACAACTGAAAACTTGTGATTCACTTTTATATACAGATTATGCGAAACACTAAAACTATGAACTCACCAACCTTTGTGTTGACACTTGTTAGCATGTTTATTCTCAGGTTTCCTAGAAGTCTTCCGCTGTTTGCTTATATGTTAGACAAGCTATGTGCATGGAGTCGTACATGGCATATTTTTCAAGGAAACGTTGCATTCACCAAATCATCACCATGTATCTTATTTTGACTGCATTGTCAACGGAAGTACTATTGTAAACTATTATTTACGGTGATTGTCTATATGTAGAAATCATCAGATGTCGAAAACATTTGATTTAAATATTCATTTATGGTATGCCTTTTCAAAAGAATGCAATGTTTACAAAACGTATCATATAGAGGTCAAATACCTCGCAATGAAATCGATGAATGACGTGTTCGTCCATATGGATTTGGAGCGATCGTCACATTTCCTCCCGGGCAGCGATGGGGCGGGGTTATTATCGCTGCATCGGCATAGTCGAAATGGGAGATGATCGCAACGGGTGGTAAAGTCCCCCTCGGGTGATCCCAATCGCTGTTAAAAAAAAAGTTGGGGGTCTAATAATAATAAACTAATCTTTTTAAGCTCATAATATGTAAACCAGCTAATAATAATTTAAAATCTTTGTTTGAATAATATTGTGCTACTTTTGTATATATATAAATGCCTTATTATTTTTCAAAAATTTTGGCTTCTTCAAAGTTTTAGACCATGTACGATAAACACTTAGCACATGTGTCGGAGACGCCTTTGCAAATGAGGAACTGCATTTTTTAAGACAACAGTTAGTGTTAGAAATAGGGTATGATTTGACTGTCCGGATCGATTCTTGAATCGTGTATTCACTTTCTCTATAAAGTATTTCGACCCAACGATTGCCTTGGTTTCACGAAATCTTTACGGGGATAACACAAGAATGCAATTAGTGTTTTGACAATGAAATCACTAATCAATATATCAGAGAGAATCTGTGTTTTCTGTTGTTGTTTTTGAATGCAGAATGCTAAAACCGAAAATAGAGAAAACTGATATATTCGGCAGTTATAGTTTGAAAGGATGTAACCTTTCAAATTGAGCGGGCAAAACTGTTATACCAAAAGGTATAACACTTGGCTCGGATCCGTTGGAATACACTTACCCGTTGGAATACCCGCGAGGGGTGCTGCCCCCTTGACCCCTGCTCGCTCACCTGGGAGCGGGACCCAGCCAGGGGCGCTGCCCCCTGGACCTCGCCAGGGGCGCTGCCCCTTGGACCCCGCCAGGGGGCGCAACCCCCTTGACCCCTGCAATTACGCGACAGTTAGTAGCCAACTCTTACGGGCGTATTTTCCACACTCTCCGAACCCCGTTGTTAAGTATAACTAGTTAACTCTTGCATTCAAGTAAATCGCAATTAACTAAAATGAATATTGGATGACACTAAAATCACCAACAGTTAGTTGAGGATCACCCATGGTGACTTAACCACCCACACGATCATCTCCTGCGATTGTTATACCCGCCTCCACTGCGTGTCCAGGAGGAAACCCGCACCAATTCCATACGGGGCATGGACGGTAAAACTCCCCTGCCCTTTATCCCCCAACGCGATGTGAGAAAGGTGTCATGGGTGGTACTTCATGGCAGAGATGAAATTGTGGGTTAATATGTAGGCAACGAGGATCGAACTCCTGACCTCCTCTAGAAAAGGCAGACCGCCAACTGCCGGACCACGTCACACAACTTTAGGAACTGAATTATCTTACCTGATGCTCTATATAGTGGAGGTGTGAGTGGAGATGTGAGTGGATTCCAATGTATTATTGAATTGTGGGCACATGCATGTGGAAGGTTAAAAATTTTGAAAGGAACACTCGGCTAAATTGGAGAGTAATTGGATGTTGACTAACTTTGACTATTTTTAACATTGAACAATGGATCTACTTTGACCCATTAATTTCCGATTTATAGTGATCAATTAATTAGATGTTGACAGAGTAATCCGAGTACTTACCGGGTAGTCCCGTTGACCAAGGCTGACCTAATTTTTGATTACTCAAATCAGACATCCCAAAAACTGAGTAAAATGCCTATTACTCCCCCATTAATTAATAACGAACAATGTGCATGTGCCCAATTTGTTTTAAAGATTAGCATAATTTAGTTAACTATAACCAAACAATAATTTATTGGGAAAACAAGTTAACAAAAAGATGTAACCTTTAAGAGGAACAATTCCTTTTTCCATTAAAACTTTAGCTTGATAAAACGCCATAAAACCACATGCAGCCATTGTCCAATAAAGGATGATAGGGACTCCAAGCTTCTCAGCAGCAAGCGGAGTTTTAGCAAAAGTCACTAATCCATCGGAAACAATACAAGTAGCCGGAGTTTCAAGTCCAACAACAAGATCAATCAGTGATCCCAATAAATTTGTTACCAGGTAACTTGTGATTTCAGTTATGGTTTGGGTTTGTTCAGCGTTATCATGACCATCTGGAATTGTTTTGAATTGAAAACCAGGAACTTTATTGCTGGTAAGATCGTGTGATCCACTCGAATTAAGTAGGCGTTTATGGTTGGATTGAGTGTTGACAAAAGTTATATGTATGCCCTTGTGGTGCAGTACTCGGGCTAGTTTAAGCATACACTTGATGTGGCTTTGTAATGGATATGGTATGAACACGGCATGAGGTGGTGGCTTTTTTTCGTGGTTTATAATCGTGGTTTCCATCTTCGATCGGCTGCAAAGCTTGTGTAGTATGCTTGATTTATAAGACGCCCCTTAATACTGTTCATAGTGTAGGTTTTGACACGTGTCAGCGTTACATTGGGTGACCATCATCTCACTCTCCCTATTCGACTTTTCCTTTTCGATAAAAAAAATACAACAATATTTTTATCTTTCTACGTACAAATAAAAAAAAAAGGATAGAATGTGATTGGAAATTAACACGTCTGTTCTTTACCCTTTTGCTTGCACCTTGCCCATCTTTAATTGGTTACTCTCCAACGGTGCTGCTTCAATCCGCAAGTGCTTTGACTAAGACCAGAATCAGTTTTATATAATTATAAATTGTAATTATATAATACGGAGTATTTTTTTTAAACATGAGTTTGGATCACCAGACTTAACTACCTACGCGTTCATCTTCCGTAGTTGCATAACTCGCCTCCAACCACTGCCCTAGAGAAAACTCGGATCAATCCGAGGGCATGACCGGTAAACCCCTCATTCCTGCTGCCTCCGCACTAAGCGAAAAACACTTGTGTGGATACTTCGGGTCACGGATAACATTAAGTGCAATGTTGCAGTCCAGTCGAATCGAACTACCGACCTCTCGCTAAGAGAGACAGACCACTACCTGCTGAGCTACAACTCAACTCGTTACTTTCACAAACTTATTTGATAAGGAAAGCAGGGGTGGATCTAGTATAGAGCCAGTGGTTGCACAGGACACCACTGAAATGCGCGATGTAGTGAATTTTTTTTTGAGTTTTTAACTAGTGACACCACTGGATAGTGTACATTTATTTGAGTGACACCATTGAAATAAGACATCTAGTAGAATTTTTTTGGGTTTTAACCGGTGATACCAGTAACTACCAATCCTAGATCCGCCACTGAAGAAAATGTTGTTTTCTTTAAAATAAAACTAATGGTCCCGTCTTGATTCCTTTTGGTGCCCTTTTACGTTAATAATAATCATTCATGTGTTTCTCTATTAAATTAAAAGTATTTTAAATTTTATTTACTGCATGTAGTAAACCAGTTAGTGTGTTAGTTAGCATTACTACTAGTGTATTGTGAATTCATTTTGCATTTTTTTAGTTGTATTTGCTATGTTGCGGGCATATAAAATTTTATTGTATGTGTCCGTATATAATAAGTATATGTACATTGTATATCTGTGGGTACATTACTAGAAAATTGATTATTTCAGATGACACTTTTCCGGACGACTTTTGTCGTTCGGGAAAGCCTGCTAGACGACAAAAAAATCTGCTTTCCTGAGTCGCTTTTTCTGAATTGTTTGACCGACTTTCCCGGACGACTATATGTCGTCCGGAAATGTGTCTGACAGAAAATTTTGGCTCCAAAAAATTTGGCGGGGTTTTTTCCCGGACGATTTGTCGTCCAGGAAAGCTTTCCGGACGATTTTTGCATCTGATTGTTTTTGAATATATATACACCTACACACAATTATAAAACTCATCAACTAAAAATTTATTAAACTTCTCTTCTTAAAAATGATAACGATTTCACCGATTATCGTCTCATTTGACGTGTATTACGGTAGTAAATTCCGTAATGAAAATAAAGAGTACGATTATACCCGTGGTTCGAAAGCTTCGTTCGAAGAAATTGACGTTCGCGACCTTGGTTTAGAGGATTTGTTAGAATTCTTGAAAGAAAATGTACCGTCTGAACACACTGACGTGCTGTATTTTGAAGATGATTTTGTTCCAGAATTGTCCGCTACGTATCTTCGTACAGAAGAACAGTGGTGCGATATAAAAGAAACCGTCAATTGGCGTTCCGGACGAATTTCTCTCTCTCTTTTTTTTTTTTTTACTTTTGGAAGATGAAGAAATTTTTATTATGTATTAGTTTAATTATGTCGTTTGTGTAATATTTTATTGTGTTTCAGTTTAATTATGTTGTTATTTTAATATTTTATTGTGTTTTCAGTTTAATTATGTTGTTGTTTTAGTATTTTATTGTGTTGTATTTTAATTATGTTGTTGTAGTTTATTAAATGAATAAAAAATCGCAGTTAATTTCGATTTATAACAAAGTTACTGAATTCAGTCACATTACAACGACGAACATTAAATGGAAATCATACAAAGTTACTGAAATTAAAATCACACTAATGACTACGAGCATCCGAAATAGTGGACGAACTTTTATAACCTGAGCTCGATGCTGCCAATGTTTCAGAAATGAAAGACCGGTCGATAGGTAACGTGGTTATCGGACGTCGTCCCACCAGACCTTCAACCACAACAATACTAGTAAATACACGGTTCAGAAATGCTCCGTACGGAAGATGAGGTCTTGTTTCTACATAACGAAGTTGATTCATTCGGAAAGCGACCAAATGATCAATATTTACTTGGATGTTGTGAGTTATGCACCAGTGAAGGACAATCGAGTGACATTGGTTCACAGTGGCACATGTTACTGCTAATAATTGCATTTCTTGTAGCAATATTTTTCGAACGAAGATATTTGTCAAGGATGCCTGAACGTTCTACGGTCCTGTATGGAACCGCAGTACGACACACAAGTATGGTCATTTCATGTTTTGAAATATCCTGAGCAAGAGCTTCAAGGTCTTCACCGGAAAAATAGATTTTCTACCTTCAAATGTTACGCCCAATAGCATACCAAATTGTTGAAGAGTATACTCGTGTTGCCAACCATAGATTTGAAGCCTCAATAATTGTTCATTAGTTAATTCAAAGTTGGAATAGAATTGATGCACGAGTGCAAGAAAAAAGAACTTATCAACCAAAAGGAAAGGAAGCCAACCCATTCTTCTGAATTCATGGTCGATCTCTGGAAAATCTTGTAGACTGACTTTTCGACCTTCACTAATAGGTCTATTATTTGTTGGTTGATTCATAGTGTGATTGTAGAGAGAGAGAGAGGGAGGGAGGGAGAGAGAGAGAGAGAAAGAGAGAGAGAGAGAGAGACTTGAATGGGTAGATATGGATGAAAAGAGTGTGTATGGCTACTCTTTAAGTAGACATAAACTACCACCAAGAATTCCCTCCCAATGTTTCCTGCCCAAATGTTTCCCGCCCTAATGTAATTGTGTTTATATGTCGGTGTAATGTAACAGTGTTTATGTGTCGATGTAATGTAACGGTGTTAAGTAACGTTGTTATGTAACAGTGTTTATGTGTCGGTGTAATGTAACGGTGTTTATGTGTCAGTGTAATGTAACAGTGTTATGTAATGTTGTTATGTAACAGTATTTATGTGTCGGTGTAATGTAACGGTGTTTATGTGTCAGTGTAATCTAACGGTGTTTATGTGTCGGTGTAATGTAATGGTGTTATGTGTCGGTGTATTGTAATGGTGTTTATGTGTCAGTGCAATATAACGGTGTTTATGTCAAGCAATTGTTAACTAGAAATTATTTTCAAAAGATAATACATCAGTTACTTCCAAAAGACAATACACCAGTTATTAGAAACCGAAATTACTTCCGAAACTACAAACTACAACACACTACTTCCAAAAGAAATTACACTAGTTACTTCAAAATGAAACACAACACGAATGCTACCAAACTACAAATTAACATCAGTTTTAACCATTTTGCTTGACGTTTTGCGGTTTCAAGTGAACATTCTAGAGCTCTATTGGACCTTAACAATGACAGTATCACTTCAAGCGCCCGATCAGACCAGAGCAGATCAATCCAAATTTGTCGCCTTCTACAACTTTCAGACATCAACTTCCGAACCGACCACCAAAACCATAATATCGTCGACCGTACTGGTATTCATCAGTCAAGCAAGTTTAGATAACCATCTTTGAACCACAAGTTCAACAAGACTTAACAGCCAAATTTTCCACTGGACCATACTGGTATGTTTCATTCATATTATTGCAGTCAACCAGTGTTGTGATTAGTGGGGTTGTTATATAGAAGATTTTTCCCGCACAAATGTTCCCCGCCATAATGTTTCCCTCCCAAATGTTACCCGCCTAAATGTTTAATGGTGTAATGTGTCGGTGTTATGTGACGGGTTATGTAACCGTGTTATTTAACGGTGTTATGTAATGGTGTTTATGTGTCGGTGTTATGTAATGGTGTTTATGTGTCGGTGTTATGTAATGGTGTATATGTTTAACGGTGTAATGTAACGGTGTTACGTGTTGGTGTTATTTGATGGTGTTATGTAACCGTGTTATTTAACGGTGTTATGTAACCGTGTTTATGTATCGGTGTTATGTAATGGTGTATATGTTTAACGGTGTAATGTAACGATGTTACGTGTTGGTGTTATGTGATGGTGTTATGTAACCGTGTTATTTAACGGTGTTATGTAACGGTGTTTATGTGTCGGTGTTATGTTATGGTGTATATGTTTAACGGTGTAATGTAACGGTGTTATGTGTTGGTGTTATGTGATGGTGTTATGTAACCGTGTTATTTAACGGTGTATATGGTCTGTGTTATATAATGGTGTATATGTTCAACGATGTAATGTAACGGTGTTACGTGTTGGTGTTATGAGTTGGTGTTATGTAACTGTGTTATTTAACGGTGTTATGTAACGGTGTTTATGTGTTGGTGTTATGTAATGGTGTTTATGTGTCCGTGTTATGTAACGGCGTTATGTGTCGGTGTTATGTAATAAATAAGTCATTATATTAGTAATTATATTTTTATTAATAATAAATAGAATTAAATAAGTAATTATATAAGTAATTACATATATATATATATATATATATATATATATATATATATATATATAATAAATAAATAGAAATAAATAAGTAATTATATAATTTTTAAGTAATTAAAAATAAATTTTAAGTTATTATAGATCTCGTGTGGATGCGGATTTACTAAGGCTCGTATAGTTCGGCCAACCTCGATGTTGTTGTGCTATTGAAGATAGTAGTCTCGCGTGGATGCGGATTTACTAAGGCTCGTGTAGTTCGGTCAATCTTCATTTTGGTATTTGGTAGTTGGTTTCGGTATTGGGTTAAGGGTTAACCTTGAGCGGTTATATATTGTTATATATATATTGATGTATTGTTGTGATGTAGCTAACCCTCCGGGTGTAGCTTATTGGCGTTGTACACATCGTCATTGGTGTACTTATATTGTTGATGTTATTAGCTCGTTGTATAGTGATCGTACGGTATGCTTAGATTAGCTTGCCTTTATGCATGGACTCCGGTATGTGCTATTTGATTATATTTGTGTGGCGTGTCCATTTTATGCATATATATGTATGTAGTATATTCTCACTCACTAAGCATTAGCTTACCCTCTCGTTGTTTTCCTTTTTTTTTTATAGATTCGTGTAAAGGTGGTGGCTCGGATAAGCGTGGGAACTAGTGGGCTCGCGTAGGTTGCTTTAGAAGACGTGCTTTTGGATTATTAGGATTGGGTAGCGTATCCCCAATCACCATGCTCGGTCTTTGTTTTGTGTTAAACTAAAACGGGTCGAGATTGTCACTTTCACGTATTTATGGGTCGTTGGAGTCCCAAATGTTGTAATGTACTTTTGTCGATTTAAAACCCGGTTGTTTAAGATTTGAAAAGTGTTGGAACTGGTCTTGGAGTTAACGGAACTCGGGTTGGGCGAAAAATGGCTTTTATGCTTAAAAATGGCTGAACTGGCTTCCCAGCTGCAGTGCGCGCCGCGCACGGCCTTGCGCGCCGCGCAAATGGCCACTCGCTGGTGGTCTGTCCAGTTATTGATTTCTGATCTGGTTTCATGCCTTAATGCGCGCCGCGCATGCGTATGCGCACCGCGCATATCCCCCTGGCCAGAATACTGTTTTATTCTTTTAAATATGAAAAAATTGGAGTGTTTTCTCGTAAGTTGTTAGAGCATGGTCTAAGGGATTTAGGCGACTTGAGATAGGTGCCTAGACTTAGACTTTTGTGTGTGCTTATTTGTTGCGGGACTTGTAGAAGAACGAGTCGGACGGGGACTTGGTTAGTGCCTTAGCGTGTAGGTGAACTAACTAGGATTATGGCTTGTCTTGTGATGTAATTCTTGTGTGTGTATATCGCGTAGAATTTTCATTGTGGTGGTGTATATCATCGAGCGAGGCAGTCGTTGTACTAACGAGTTGATACGGCGTGTGTGCGTAATAAGGACTTGCAAACCTTATTACGGGTGCAAATCGTGTCTAACAGGTGATGTATAACGAGTGTTTAGAAAGATGGGGCGTTGTTGTGCATGTAGTTTTATACGTTCGTGGACTAACCTTTTTGCATTCTTTAGAATGACGACGAGGAACGGGATCGAGGCGAGCGACGATGAGTTTAATGTAACATCCCGCATTTTTCCGTTAATTCATTTTAACGCCCATCTTTTTTTTATAATAATATCTTTCGTCGTCTATATTCGTACTTTTCGTTAACTAATGTTCTTGATATTCCCGTTATTGGATTATAACATCTATCGTTTACTTTAGCATTTTTAAAATAATTCGTTTGGTTAATTCACGCACCCGCTTTAAACTAGAGGGACTAAGGTTGTCAAGTGGGCAAACTAGTTGACTAGGTCAACTAGTCAACCCACCATCTCATCCATTCATTTTCTTCAACCTCCCACTTCTTCCTACTACTTTCATTATTTGTGCTCTCAAACTCCAAATCCTAAATTCATCATTTATTTCAATTCAAGCAAGCAAACATCAAAACAAATTATACTTTTGTGATCCTCTCTTCATCCTCTACATTTTGGTACCAATTTCACTACTTGGGGTAAGATTTCTAAAAACTCTAGATTTCTCAAATTCGTTTTATAGACTTGAAATGGTGTTAGTTAGTGTCTATGGCTCGAGTCTAACATGAATATGTGATTTATTTGCTCGATCTTGTTATTTTGCGTAAATTAGCATGAACTTGAAACGGGTTTGTTAAATCCTTGATTTTGCTTGATTAAAAAATTGTTTAAATGTTAAAGTTCATGTATTAATTGTGTTACTAGTATCATTAGCTTCAATTTGATGTGTAGGTTGACTTGGAAAGACTTCATTAACATGATTATTAATTTTGTGAATTTTGGTTAGGTTTTGATAGACTTAAAATGAACTTTTGATGCTTTGAATGCCATGAAATGTTGTTAGTAAGTGTTTAGTTGCAATGTATGTTTAATTACCTTTGAAACGGCATATCATATGTGTAAATTGAATTCCCGAATCACCATTTGCATATTTGGAGCTTGAAATGTTAAATAATGATCATTCGACGAGGTTTTCTTTTTGTTAATGATGAATTTGATTGATGATATGTGTTTGATTGTATTCCTCGTTAAATTACCTTTCCAACGATATAAGATACGTGTTTTAAATGTTTACAGTTCATTATTTATGGTTGTTTGAAGTTGGATTCGTGCATTAATCAAAACTGCCCAGATTTGCTGAACAGACACCCTGAGCGGCGCTCCAGGGGCCCTGTGTAGTGACCCGAACTTTTCCATGTTTATATATATTAATTGAGATTGATATTTACATGATTAAATGTTTCCAACATGTTAAGCAATCAAACTTGTTAAGACTTGATTAATTGAAATATGTTTCATATAGACAATTGACCACCCAAGTTGACCGGTGATTCACGAACGTTAAAACTTGTAAAAACTATATGATGACATATATATGGATATATATATAGTTAACATGATACTATGATAAGTAAACATATCATTAAGTATATTAACAATGAACTACATATGTAAAAACAAGACTACTAACTTAATGATTTTTAAACGAGACATATATGTAACGATTATCGTTGTAAAGACATTTAATGTATATATATCATATTAAGAGATATTCATACATGATAATATCATGATAATATAATAATTTAAAATCTCATTTGATATTATAAACATTGGGTTAACAACATTTAACAAGATCGTTAACCTAAAGGTTTCAAAACAACACTTGCATGTAACGACTAACGATGACTTAACGACTCAGTTAAAATGTATATACATGTAGTGTTTTAATATGTATTTATACACTTTTTAAAGACTTCAATACACCTATCAAAATACTTCTACTTAACAAAAATGCTTACAATTACATCCTCGTTCAGTTTCATCAACAATTCTACTCGTATGCACCCGTATTCGTACTCGTACAATACACAGCTTTTAGATGTATGTACTATTGGTATATACACTCCAATGATCAGCTCTTAGTAGCCCATGTGAGTCACCTAACACATGTGGGAACCATCATTTGGCAACTAGTATGAAATATCTCATAAAACTACAAAAATATGAGTAATCATTCATGACTTATTTACATGAAAACAAAATTACATATCCTTTATATCTAATCCATACACCAACGACCAAAAACACCTACAAACACTTTCATTCTTCAATTTTCTTCATCTAATTGATCTCTCTCAAGTTCTATATTCAAGTTCTAAGTGTTCTTCATATATTCTACAAGTTCTAGTTACATAAAATCAAGAATACTTTCAAGTTTGCTAGCTCACTTCCAATCTTGTAAGGTGATCATCCAACCTCAAGAAATCTTTGTTTCTTACAGTAGGTTATCATTCTAATACAAGGTAATAATCATATTCAAACTTTGGTTCAATTTCTATAACTATAACAATCTTATTTCAAGTGATGATCTTACTTGAACTTGTTTTCGTGTCATGATTCTGCTTCAAGAACTTCGAGCCATCCAAGGATCCGTTGAAGCTAGATCCATTTTTCACTTTTCCAGTAGGTTTATCCAAGGAACTTAAGGTAGTAATGATGTTCATAACATCATTCAATTCATACATATAAAGCTATCTTATTCGAAGGTTTAAACTTGTAATCACTAGAACATAGTTTAGTTAATTCTAAACTTGTTCGCAAACAAAAGTTAATCCTTCTAACTTGACTTTTAAAATCAACTAAACACATGTTCTATATCTATATGATATGCTAACTTAATGATTTAAAACCTGGAGACACGAAAAACACCGTAAAACCGGATTTACGCCATCGTAGTAACACCGCGGGCTGTTTTGGGTTAATTAATTAAAAACTATGATAAACTTTGATTTAAAAGTTGTTATTCTGAGAAAATGATTTTTATTATGAACATGAAACTATATCCAAAAATTATGGTTAAACTCAAAGTGGAAGTATGTTTTCTAAAATGGTCATCTAGACTTCGTTCTTTCGACTGAAATGACTACCTTTACAAAAACGACTTGTAACTTATTTTTCCGACTATAAACCTATACTTTTTCTGTTTAGATTCATAAAATAGAGTTCAATATGAAACCATAGCAATTTGATTCACTCAAAACGGATTTAAAATGAAGAAGTTATGGGTAAAACAAGATTGGATAATTTTTCTCATTTTAGCTACGTGAAAAGTTGTAACAAATCTATTCCAACCATAACTTAATCAACTTGTATTGTATATTATGTAATCTTGGGATACCATAGACACGTATACAATGTTTTGACCTATCATGTCGACACATCTATATATATTTCGGAACAACCATAGACACTCTATATGTGAATGTTGGAGTTAGCTATACAGGGTTGAGGTTGATTCCAAAATATATATAGTTTGAGTTGTGATCAATACTGAGATACGTATACACTGGGTCGTGGATTGATTCAAGATAATATTTATCGATTTATTTCTGTACATCTAACTGTGGACAACTAGTTGTAGGTTACTAACGAGGACAGCTGACTTAATAAACTTAAAACATCAAAATATATTAAAAGTGTTGTAAATATATTTTGAACATACTTTGATATATATGTATATATTGTTATAGGTTCGTGAATCAACCAGTGGCCAAGTCTTACTTCCCGACGAAGTAAAAAATCTGTGAAAGTGAGTTATAGTCCCACTTTTAAAATCTAATATTTTTGGGATGAGAATACATGCAGGTTTTATAAATGATTTACAAAATAGACACAAGTACGTGAAACTACATTCTATGGTTGAATTATCGAAATCGAATATGCCCCTTTTTATTAAGTCTGGTAATCTAAGAATTAGGGAACAGACACCCTAATTGACGCGAATCCTAAAGATAGATCTATTGGGCTTAACAAACCCCATCCAAAGTACCGGATGCTTTAGTACTTCGAAATTTATATCATATCCGAAGGGTGTCCCGGAATGATGGGGATATTCTTATATATGCATCTTGTTAATGTCGGTTACCAGGTGTTCACCATATGAATGATTTTTATCTCTATGTATGGGGTGTGTATTGAAATATGAAATCTTGTGGTCTATTATTATGATTTGATATATATAGGTTAAACCTATAACTCACCAACATTTTTGTTGACGTTTTAAGCATGTTTATTCTCAGGTGATTATTAAGAGCTTCCGCTGTCGCATACTTAAATAAGGACGAGATTTGGAGTCCATGCTTGTATGATATTGTGTAAAAACTGCATTCAAGAAACTTATTTTGTTGTAACATATTTGTATTGTAAACCATTATGTAATGGTCGTGTGTAAACAGGATATTTTAGATTATCATTATTTGATAATCTACGTAAAGCTTTTTAAACCTTTATTGATGAAATAAAGGTTATGGTTTGTTTTAAAATGAATGCAGTCTTTGAAAAATGTCTCATATAGAGGTCAAAACCTCGCAACGAAATCAATTAATATGGAACGTTTTTAATCAATAAGAACGGGACATTTCAGTTGGTATCCGAGCGTTGGTCTTAGAGAACCAGAATTTTGCATTAGTGTGTCTTATCGAGTTTGTTAGGATGCATTAGTGAGTCTGGACTTCGACCGTGTTTACTTGAAAAATGATTGCTTAACAAATTTTGTTGGAAACTATATATTTTTAACATGTGAATATTATGTGATATATTAATCTCTTAAAGCGTTTGATATTATGTGATAGATGTCTACCTCTAGAACAAGTCCCATTGACTCACCTAATAATAATGAAGAGTCAAATGTAAATTGGAATGATTCGTGGACTGATTCACAAGTTCCCGAAGAGGAACCGGAAGAAGAGTCGGAACCAGAAGAAGAATCGGAACCTGAAGAAGAATCGGAACCGGATGAAGAAATAGAACCGGTGGGAGAAATAATAAAACGGTTAAGTAAAAGAAAATCCTCAACCAACCGACCAAGGTTAATTATGGTCAATGGTGTTTCCGCCAAGGAAGCAAAATATTGGGAGGATTACCAATTCTCCGATGAATCGGATTCCGACGAGAATTCCGATGATGTTATAGAAATTACCCCAACTGAATTTAAAAAGGCAAAAGAAAATAATAAGGGAAAGGGCATAAAAATAGAGAAATCTAATTCCAACCCCGATGAACTTTATATGTATCGTCAACCCCCGAAATCCTTAAGTTGTAACAATGACCCGGGAACCTCTAAACCACCAGGTTTTTCTAAACCAATGTGGATCACGACGGCTCGTATTAGGGGAACATCATATATCCCTAGAAACTTGGCAAAACGAACCAAAACCGAAGAAGAAGAAACAAGCGAGTCGGAATAAGATAGTTGTATTCGTGTGGCGTAATATATGTAATATAGTGTGCTTATGCTTTATGATATATGTAAAAATTGCTTGTATTAATAAGTATTTTTTTTTATGAATCTAACTCTTGTCTATTTTACAGTATAAAAATACAAAATGGATAGACAACCCAATATTTTAAGAGACCTACCCGGAGACATGATTGATGAAATCTTGTCTAGAGTCGGTCAGAATTCTTCGGCACAACTATTTAAGGCTAGATCAGTTTGTAAGACATTCGAAGAACGTTCCAAGAATGCCTTGGTTTATAAAAGGCTTTCGTTCGGAAGATGGGGGATATCACATTGGGAAATCCATAAGTTACGATGTGTTTACTTTGACGCATATATTGCGGGGAACCCAAATGCTATTTTACGCAATGGGTTAAGAAATTATTTTGACTCAATATATCCGAATATTGGACTTCGTGATTTAGAAAAAGCGGCTAACATGCAACATAAAGAAGCATGTTATGCTTACGGATTAGTAATGTTCGCTTCTCACCAAAGTGAGAACAAGAACATCGGCCTACAACTATTAAACAAAATGTTCCCACAAGTGACGGAGTCGGTAATTGGGGTAAGAAATGAGGTTTTTAGATTGTTACGGGACTGTTGGACATTACGTAACCCTCGTCCCTTTGACGACGTTACAACACGCTGTCTTATCAACGGCCATAACGGTTATGTTCCACAAGACCAAGGATGGGAAGTAGTCCTAGTAAAACCAGAATGCATGACTTGTTTCTGGACGTATGAATTACGTGTCTTTATTGCCTTTGCTGAACGACTTGTGTACTAGCTAGAATTATCTTCACAACTATCTTGTATCAAAGTTATTGTGTGCTATATTTCATGCTTTATGTAAAATAAGCGGTATTGTAAGTTTGTAAAATATTGTATAAAAGTTTGAAATCGAAATATTATTATAATCAGTTTTTCATATAGAATTGTAGTAGTTGAATTGTATATTAGCTACTAAGTATGAACTTAACGGGTAGGTACTACCCGAATTTAAATTTATAAAATGCTAATATGAAGAAAAAGCTTTTATAAATGAGTTCATATTATGCTACGAAATACTATTAACTACTCTTAATATTCTGTATGATTAACTTGTTCCATTTGACTATTTTGAAGGAAATGGCACCGACTACTCGACACACCGTGAATATGAATGAAGAGGAATTCCGTACTTTTCTAGCTTCAAACATAGCCGCAGTACAGGCTGCGCTACATACCAACAATAACCTTGGATCGAGCAGTACAGGAAATCGTGTAGGATGCACCTATAAAGAATTCACTGCCTGCAAACCTTTGGAATTTGATGGAACCGAAGGACCGATCAGATTGAAACGGTGGACCGAGAAGGTCGAATCGGTGTTTGCCATAAGTAAGTGTACTGAAGAGGACAAAGTGAAGTACGCTACGCATACCTTCACATGTTCTGCGTTAACATGGTGGAATACCTATCTAGAGCAAGTGGGACAAGACGATGCGTACGCACTACCGTGGTCAGCATTCAAGCACTTGATGAACGAGAAGTACCGTCCCAGAACCGAGGTCAATAAGCTCAAGACAGAACTTAGAGGGTTACGAACCCAAGGATTTGATATTACCACGTACGAAAGACGATTCACAGAATTGTGCCTATTGTGTCCGGGAGCATTCGAAGATGAGGAAGAGAAGATCGACGCGTTTGTGAAAGGATTACCGGAAAGAATCCAAGAAGATATAAGTTCACACGAGCCCGCCTCCATACAACAGGCATGTAGAATGGCTCACAAACTCGTGAACCAGATTGAAGAAAGAATTAAAGAACAGACTGCTGAAGAGGCCAATGTGAAGCAAGTCAAAAGAAAGTGGGAGGAAAACGGTGATAAGAATCACCAATACAACAACAACAGCAATTACAACAATAATCGCAACAATTATCCCAACAATCGCAACATCAATCGCAACTACAACAAACGGCCCAACAACAACAACAACAACAACAACAACAAAAACAGCAACTACAACAATCATCCCAACAACAATAATAACCGCAACAACAACAACAATCAGAAGCAGCTATGCCAAAGGTGTGAAAAGAATCACTCGGGGTTCTGCACCAAATTTTGCAACAAGTGTAAAAGAAATGGTCATAGCGCGGCAAAGTGTGAGGTCTACGGACCAGGAGTTAATAGAACGAAAGGAACGAATGGTGTCGGAACGAGTAATGGCGGAGCAAGTAGTGTCGGAGCAAGTTATGCCAATGTAGTTTGTTATAAATGTGGAAAACCGGGCCACATTATTAGAAATTGCCCGAACCAGGAGAACACGAATGGACAAGGCCGCGGAAGAGTTTTCAATATTAATGCGGCAGAGGCACAGGAAGACCCGGAGCTTGTTACGGGTACGTTTCTTATTGACAATAAATCTGCTTACGTTTTATTTGATTCGGGTGCGGATAGAAGCTATATGAGTAGAGATTTTTGTGCTAAATTAAGTTGTCCATTGACGCCTTTGGATAGTAAATTTTTACTCGAATTAGCAAATGGTAAATTAATTTCAGCAGATAATATATGTCGGAATCGAGAAATTAAACTGGTTAGCGAAATATTTAAGATTGATTTGATACCAGTAGAGTTAGGGAGTTTTGATGTGATAATCGGTATGGACTGGTTGAAAGAAGTGAAAGCAGAGATCATTTGTTACAAAAATGCAATTCGCATTATACGAGAAAAAGGAAAACCCTTAATGGTGTACGGAGAAAAGGGCAACACGAAGCTACATCTTATTAGTAATTTGAAGGCACAAAAACTAATAAGAAAAGGTTGCTATGCTGTTCTAGCACACGTCGAGAAAGTACAAACTGAAGAAAAGAGCATCAATGATGTTCCCGTCGCAAAAGAATTTCCCGATGTATTTCCGAAAGAATTACCGGGATTACCCCCACATCGATCCGTTGAATTTCAAATAGATCTTGTACCAGGAGCTGCACCAATAGCTCGTGCTCCTTACAGACTCGCACCCAGCGAGATGAAAGAACTGCAAAGCCAATTACAAGAACTTTTAGAGCGTGGTTTCATTCGACCAAGCACATCACCGTGGGGAGCTCCTGTTTTGTTTGTCAAGAAGAAAGATGGTCCATTCAGGTTGTGTATCGACTACCGAGAGTTGAACAAACTTACCATCAAGAACCGCTACCCACTACCGAGAATCGACGACTTATTTGATCAACTACAAGGCTCGTCTGTTTATTCAAAGATTGACTTACGTTCCGGGTATCATCAAATGCGGGTGAAAGAAGATGATATTCCAAAGACTGCTTTCAGAACACGTTACGGTCATTACGAGTTTATGGTCATGCCATTTGGTTTAACTAATGCACCAGCTGTGTTCATGGACCTTATGAACCGAGTGTGTGGACCATACCTTGACAAGTTTGTCATTGTTTTCATTGATGACATACTTATTTACTCAAAGAATGACCAAGAACACGGTGAACATTTGAGAAAGGTGTTAGAAGTATTGAGGAAGGAAGAATTGTATGCTAAGTTTTCAAAGTGTGCATTTTGGTTGGAAGAAGTTCAATTCCTCGGTCACATAGTGAACAAAGAAGGTATTAAAGTGGATCCGGCAAAGATAGAAACTGTTGAAAAGTGGGAAACCCCGAAAACTCCGAAACACATACGCCAGTTTTTAGGACTAGCTGGTTACTACAGAAGGTTCATCCAAGACTTTTCCAGAATAGCAAAACCCTTGACTGCATTAACGCATAAAGGGAAGAAATTTGAATGGAATGATGAACAAGAGAAAGCGTTTCAGTTATTGAAGAAAAAGCTAACTACGGCACCTATATTGTCATTGCCTGAAGGGAATGATGATTTTGTGATTTATTGTGACGCATCAAAGCAAGGTCTCGGTTGTGTGTTAATGCAACGAACGAAGGTGATTGCTTATGCGTCTAGACAATTGAAGATTCACGAACAAAATTATACGACGCATGATTTGGAATTAGGCGCGGTTGTTTTTGCATTAAAGACTTGGAGGCACTACTTATATGGGGTCAAAAGTATTATATATACCGACCACAAAAGTCTTCAACACATATTTAATCAGAAACAATTGAATATGAGGCAGCGTAGGTGGATTGAATTATTGAATGATTACGACTTTGAGATTCGTTACCACCCAGGGAAGGCAAATGTGGTAGCCGATGCCTTGAGCAGGAAGGACAGAGAACCCATTCGAGTAAAATCTATGAATATAATGATTCATAATAACCTTACTACTCAAATAAAGGAGGCGCAACAAGGAGTTTTAAAAGAGGGAAATTTAAAGGATGAAATACCCAAAGGATCGGAGAAGCATCTTAATATTCGGGAAGACGGAACCCGGTATAGGGCTGAAAGGATTTGGGTACCAAAATTTGGAGATATGAGAGAAATGGTACTTAGAGAAGCTCATAAAACCAGATACTCAATACATCCTGGAACGGGGAAGATGTACAAGGATCTCAAGAAACATTTTTGGTGGCCGGGTATGAAAGCCGATGTTGCTAAATACGTAGGAGAATGTTTGACGTGTTCTAAGGTCAAAGCTGAGCATCAGAAACCATCAGGTCTACTTCAACAACCCGAAATCCCGGAATGGAAATGGGAAAACATTACCATGGATTTCATCACTAAATTGCCAAGGACTGCAAGTGGTTTTGATACTATTTGGGTAATAGTTGATCGTCTCACCAAATCAGCACATTTCCTGCCAATAAGAGAAGATGACAAGATGGAGAAGTTAGCACGACTGTATTTGAAGGAAGTCGTCTCTAGACATGGAATACCAATCTCTATTATCTCTGATAGGGATGGCAGATTTATTTCAAGATTCTGGCAGACATTACAGCAAGCATTAGGAACTCGTCTAGACATGAGTACTACCTATCATCCACAAACTGATGGGCAGAGTGAAAGGACGATACAAACGCTTGAAGACATGCTACGAGCATGTGTTATTGATTTCGGAAACAGTTGGGATCGACATCTACCGTTAGCAGAATTTTCCTACAACAACAGCTACCATTCAAGCATTGAGATGGCGCCGTTTGAAGCACTTTATGGTAGAAAGTGCAGGTCTCCGATTTGTTGGAGTGAAGTGGGGGATAGACAGATTACGGGTCCAGAGATTATACAAGAAACTACCGAGAAGATCATCCAAATTCAACAACGATTGAAAACCGCCCAAAGTCGACAAAAGAGCTACGCTGACATTAAAAGAAAAGATATAGAATTTGAAATTGGAGAGATGGTCATGCTTAAAGTTGCACCTTGGAAAGGCGTTGTTCGATTTGGTAAACGAGGGAAATTAAATCCAAGGTATATTGGACCATTCAAGATTATTGATCGTGTCGGACCAGTAGCTTACCGACTAGAGTTACCTCAACAACTCGCGGCTGTACATAACACTTTCCACGTCTCGAATTTGAAGAAATGTTTTGCTAAAGAAGATCTCACTATTCCGTTAGATGAAATCCAAATCAACGAAAAACTTCAATTCATCGAAGAACCCGTCGAAATAATGGATCGTGAGGTTAAAAGACTTAAGCAAAACAAGATACCAATTGTTAAGGTTCGATGGAATGCTCGTAGAGGACCCGAGTTCACCTGGGAGCGTGAAGATCAGATGAAGAAGAAATACCCGCATCTATTTCCAGAAGATTCGTCAACACCTTCAACAGCTTAAAATTTCGGGACGAAATTTATTTAACGGGTAGGTACTGTAGTGACCCGAACTTTTCCATGTTTATATATATTAATTGAGATTGATATTTACATGATTAAATGTTTCCAACATGTTAAGCAATCAAACTTGTTAAGACTTGATTAATTGAAATATGTTTCATATAGACAATTGACCACCCAAGTTGACCGGTGATTCACGAACGTTAAAACTTGTAAAAACTATATGATGACATATATATGGATATATATATAGTTAACATGATACTATGATAAGTAAACATATCATTAAGTATATTAACAATGAACTACATATGTAAAAACAAGACTACTAACTTAATGATTTTTAAACGAGACATATATGTAACGATTATCGTTGTAAAGACATTTAATGTATATATATCATATTAAGAGATATTCATACATGATAATATCATGATAATATAATAATTTAAAATCTCATTTGATATTATAAACATTGGGTTAACAACATTTAACAAGATCGTTAACCTAAAGGTTTCAAAACAACACTTGCATGTAACGACTAACGATGACTTAACGACTCAGTTAAAATGTATATACATGTAGTGTTTTAATATGTATTTATACACTTTTGAAAGACTTCAATACACCTATCAAAATACTTCTACTTAACAAAAATGCTTACAATTACATCCTCGTTCAGTTTCATCAACAATTCTACTCGTATGCACCCGTATTCGTACTCGTACAATACACAGCTTTTAGATGTATGTACTATTGGTATATACACTCCAATGATCAGCTCTTAGTAGCCCATGTGAGTCACCTAACACATGTGGGAACCATCATTTGGCAACTAGTATGAAATATCTCATAAAACTACAAAAATATGAGTAATCATTCATGACTTATTTACATGAAAACAAAATTACATATCCTTTATATCTAATCCATACACCAACGACCAAAAACACCTACAAACACTTTCATTCTTCAATTTTATTCATCTAATTGATCTCTCTCAAGTTCTATATTCAAGTTCTAAGTGTTCTTCATATATTCTACAAGTTCTAGTTACATAAAATCAAGAATACTTTCAAGTTTGCTAGCTCACTTCCAATCTTGTAAGGTGATCATCCAACCTCAAGAAATCTTTGTTTCTTACAGTAGGTTATCATTCTAATACAAGGTAATAATCATATTCAAACTTTGGTTCAATTTCTATAACTATAACAATCTTATTTCAAGTGATGATCTTACTTGAACTTGTTTTCGTGTCATGATTCTGCTTCAAGAACTTCGAGCCATCCAAGGATCCGTTGAAGCTAGATCCATTTTTCACTTTTCCAGTAGGTTTATCCAAGGAACTTAAGGTAGTAATGATGTTCATAACATCATTCAATTCATACATATAAAGCTATCTTATTCGAAGGTTTAAACTTGTAATCACTAGAACATAGTTTAGTTAATTCTAAACTTGTTCGCAAACAAAAGTTAATCCTTCTAACTTGACTTTTAAAATCAACTAAACACATGTTCTATATCTATATGATATGCTAACTTAATGATTTAAAACCTGGAGACATAAAAAACACCGTAAAACCGGATTTACGCCATCGTAGTAACACCGCGGGCTGTTTTGGGTTAGTTAATTAAAAACTATGATAAACTTTGATTTAAAAGTTGTTATTCTGAGAAAATGATTTTTATTATGAACATGAAACTATATCCAAAAATTATGGTTAAACTCAAAGTGGAAGTATGTTTTCTAAAATGGTCATCTAGACTTCGTTCTTTCGACTGAAATGACTACCTTTACAAAAACGACTTGTAACTTATTTTTCCGACTATAAACCTATACTTTTTCTGTTTAGATTCATAAAATAGAGTTCAATATGAAACCATAGCAATTTGATTCACTCAAAACGGATTTAAAATGAAGAAGTTATGGGTAAAACAAGATTGGATAATTTTTCTCATTTTAGCTACGTGAAAAGTTGTAACAAATCTATTCCAACCATAACTTAATCAACTTGTATTGTATATTATGTAATCTTGGGATACCATAGACACGTATACAATGTTTCGACCTATCATGTCGACACATCTATATATATTTCGGAACAACCATAGACACTCTATATGTGAATGTTGGAGTTAGCTATACAGGGTTGAGGTTGATTCCAAAATATATATAGTTTGAGTTGTGATCAATACTGAGATACGTATACACTGGGTCGTGGATTGATTCAAGATAATATTTATCGATTTATTTCTGTACATCTAACTGTGGACAACTAGTTGTAGGTTACTAACGAGGACAGCTGACTTAATAAACTTAAAACATCAAAATATATTAAAAGTGTTGTAAATATATTTTGAACATACTTTGATATATATGTATATATTGTTATAGGTTCGTGAATCAACCAGTGGCCAAGTCTTACTTCCCGACGAAGTAAAAAATCTGTGAAAGTGAGTTATAGTCCCACTTTTAAAATCTAATATTTTTGGGATGAGAATACATGCAGGTTTTATAAATGATTTACAAAATAGACACAAGTACGTGAAACTACATTCTATGGTTGAATTATCGAAATCGAATATGCCCCTTTTTATTAAGTCTGGTAATCTAAGAATTAGGGAACAGACACCCTAATTGACGCGAATCCTAAAGATAGATCTATTGGGCTTAACAAACCCCATCCAAAGTACCGGATGCTTTAGTACTTCGAAATTTATATCATATCCGAAGGGTGTCCCGGAATGATGGGGATATTCTTATATATGCATCTTGTTAATGTCGGTTACCAGGTGTTCACCATATGAATGATTTTTATCTCTATGTATGGGGTGTGTATTGAAATATGAAATCTTGTGGTCTATTATTATGATTTGATATATATAGGTTAAACCTATAACTCACCAACATTTTTGTTGACGTTTTAAGCATGTTTATTCTCAGGTGATTATTAAGAGCTTCCGCTGTCGCATACTTCAATAAGGACGAGATTTGGAGTCCATGCTTGTATGATATTGTGTAAAAACTGCATTCAAGAAACTTATTTTGTTGTAACATATTTGTATTGTAAACCATTATGTAATGGTCGTGTGTAAACAGGATATTTTAGATTATCATTATTTGATAATCTACGTAAAGCTTTTTAAACCTTTATTGATGAAATAAAGGTTATGGTTTGTTTTAAAATGAATGCAGTCTTTGAAAAACGTCTCATATAGAGGTCAAAACCTCGCAACGAAATCAATTAATATGGAACGTTTTTAATCAATAAGAACGGGACATTTCACCCTGAGCGTCGCTCCGATATCGGCTGTCCAAAATTTCACTTTTTCGTTTAATTCTAACTATACTACGCACCTCCGATTAACATGAAACTTGGCCAACATGCTTATATATGATTAAAAACCTCAGAAAAATAGTTCGAGACCCGACCCGAACGTGTTGAATTTTTTGTTGACTTTGACTTGGACCAAAAGTTGATTTTTATTCGAACTTAACCAATACTTTGTTTAATCGTTATAACCTTTCGTTACACTTATATCTTGCATGAAACTTGACAACGTGATTCACATGCTACATAATCGAGTCGTAACGAGCCATAGAACTAATTAAACACATTTCGCTCGACCTTGTGTCGTAACCTGTTAATTGATACAACTTACTTGTTTAGGTCAAGACTAAACAACTTTCATGCACACGTTTACTTTGTGAAGTACTTTTATACTCGTGCACCAGAGGTGAGATCATAGTCCCATCTTTTTAACAACTTTTATACTTTTAAATTATGAGATGAGAAACATATACGTATCATACTTTTATGCTTTGAACACAAGTACGAAAACAACCATTCCACAGCGAGTTAGAACAAAAAACCTCAATTCAATTATCATTAGTTACACTTGCAGGGTGTAAGCGAGAACTTATATTATGTGATCACATGGGCTTGACGAGCCTCATTCGGACGGTTCGCTACCGTCGACGGATGAAATATATTTTCGGGTTTAGTGTATGTTCTAACACTACGTAACAGGGTGCAAAACAATTAAATCTTGATAATTAGGTGCTCGCGAACATACTTTTGGAATGCAAATGATTTAGATAATCAACTATACAAAATCTTGTGGTTCAAAAACAACGTTTATAAATACACCTATGATTTCACCAACGTTTTTCGTTGACAGTTTTCTATATGTTTCTCAGGTTCATAATTGGCTACTTGATACATGCTTCCGCACACTTTGATTACTTGCTTGGAGTCAAGCATACATGCATACGCTAGCGATAGCACTTTTGGATTCAAACTTAAAGCATACATACTTGCGCTATTTATAGCAACCGTGATTTTAAACTAATTATGTCGCAAGTTATTTCATTTATACTTTACAACTTTTGTAAACTTAAACTTGTTGTCGATCCGTTTTAAGTCTCATACGTTTCAAATGAATGCGACATAATTTTGGTCAAACGCGTCTCATTTAGGGACTACGACCACGCAACGGGACCTAAGTTAACGGCGCCGTCAATGACGATTTTGTTGGGTCGTTACAGATGGTATCAGAGCATTGGTTGTAGGGAACTAGGATATGCATTAGTGTGTATGACAGAGTCGTTAGGACGCATTAGTTGTAGTGACCCGAACTTTTCCATGTTTATATATATTAATTTAGATTGATGTTTACATGATTAAATGTTTCCAACATGTTAAGCAATCAAACTTGTTAAGACTTGATTAATTGAAATAGGTTTCATATAGACAATTGACCACCCAAGTTGACCGGTGATTCACGAACGTTAAAACTTGTAAAAAACTATATGATGACATATATATGGTTATATATATAGTTAACATGATATTATGATAAGTAAACATATCATTAATTATATTAACAATGAACTACATATGTAAAAACAAGACTACTAACTTAATGATTTTGAAACGAGACATATATGTAACGTTTATCGTTGTAACGACATTTAATGTATATATATCATATTAAGAGATATTCGTACATCATAATATCATGATAATATAATAATTTAAAATCTCTTTTGTTATTATAAACATTGGGTTAACAACATTTAACAAGATCGTTAACCTAAAGGTTTCAAAACAACACTTACATGTAACGACTAACGATGACTTAACGACTCAGTTAAAATGTATATACATGTAGTGTTTTAATATGTATTTATACACTTTTGAAAGACTTCAATACACTTATCAAAATACTTCTACTTAACAAAAATGCTTACAATTACATTCTCGTTCAGTTTCATCAACAATTCTACTCGTATGCACCCGTATTCGTACTCGTACAATACACAGCTTTTAGATGTATGTACTATTGGTATATACACTCCAATGATCAGCTCTTAGCAGCCCATGTGAGTCACCTAACACATGTGGGAACCATCATTTGGCAACTAGCATGAAATATCTCATAAGATTACAAAAATATGAGTAATCATTCATGACTTATTTACATGAAAACAAAATTACATATCCTTTATATCTAATCCATACACCAACGACCAAAAACACCTACAAACACTTTCATTCTTCAATTTTCTTCATCTAATTGAACTCTCTCAAGTTCTATCTTCAAGTTCTAAGTGTTCTTCATAAATTCCAAAAGTTCTAGTTTCATAAAATCAAGAATACTTTCAAGTTTGCTAGCTCACTTCCAATCTTGTAAGGTGATAATCCAACCTCAAGAAATCTTTGTTTCTTACAGTAGGTTATCATTCTAATACAAGGTAATAATCATATTCAAACTTTGGTTCAATTTCTATAACTATAACAATCTTATTTCAAGTGATGATCTTACTTGAACTTGTTTTCGTGTCATGATTTTGCTTCAAGAACTTTGAGCCATCCAAGGATCCATTGAAGCTAGATCCATTTTTCTCTTTTCCAGTAGGTTCATCCAAGGAACTTAAGGTAGTAATGATGTTCATAACATCATTCGATTCATACATATAAAGCTATCTTATTCGAAGGTTTAAACTTGTAATCACTAGAACATAGTTTAGTTAATTCTAAACTTGTTCGCAAACAAAAGTTAATCCTTCTAACTTGACTTTTAAAATCAACTAAACACATGTTCTATATCTATATGATATGCTAACTTAATGATTTAAAACCTGGAAACACGAAAAACACCGTAAAACCGGATTTACGCCGTCGTAGTAACACCGCGGGCTGTTTTGGGTTAGTTAATTAAAAACTATGATAAACTTTGATTTAAAAGTTGTTATTCTGAGAAAATGATTTTTATTATGAACATGAAACTATATCCAAAAATTATGGTTAAACTCAAAGTGGAAGTATGTTTTCTAAAATGGTCATCTAGACGTCGTTCTTTCGACTGAAATGACTACCTTTACAAAAACGACTTGTAACTTATTTTTCCGACTAGAAACCTATACTTTTTTTGTTTAGATTCATAAAATAGAGTTCAATATGAAACCATAGCAATTTGATTCACTCAAAACGGATTTAAAATGAAGAAGTTATGGGTAAAACAAGATTGGATAATTTTTCTCATTTTAGCTACGTGAAAATTGGTAACAAATCTATTCCAACCATAACTTAATCAACTTGTATTGTATATTATGTAATCTTGAGATACCATAGACACGTATACAATGTTTCGACCTATCATGTCGACACATCTATATATATTTCGGAACAACCATAGACACTCTATATGTGAATGTTGGAGTTAGCTATACAGGGTTGAGGTTGATTCCAAAATATATATATAGTTTGAGTTGTGATCAATACTGAGATACGTATACACTGGGTCGTGGATTGATTCAAGATAATATTTATCGATTTATTTCTGTACATCTAACTGTGGACAACTAGTTGTAGGTTACTAACGAGGACAGCTGACTTAATAAACTTAAAACATCAAAATATATTAAAAGTGTTGTAAATATATTTAAATATATCTTGAACATACTTTGATATATATGTATATATTGTTATAGGTTCGTGAATCAACCAGTGGCCAAGTCTTACTTCCCGACGAAGTAAAAATCTGTGAAAGTGAGTTATAGTCCCACTTTTAAAATCTAATATTTTTGGGATGAGAATACATGCAGGTTTTATAAATGATTTACAAAATAGACACAAGTACGTGAAACTACATTCTATGGTTGAATTATCGAAATCGAATATGCCCCTTTTTATTAAGTCTGGTAATCTAAGAATTAGGGAACAGACACCCTAATTGACGCGAATCCTAAAGATAGATCTATTGGGCCTAACAAACCCCATCCAAAGTACCGGATGCTTTAGTACTTCGAAATTTATATCATATCCGAAGGGTGTCCCGGAATGATGGGGATATTCTTATATATGCATCTTGTTATTGTCGGTTACCAGGTGTTCACCATATGAATGATTTTTATCTCTATGTATGGGATGTGTATTGAAATATGAAATCTTGTGGTCTATTGTTACGATTTGATATATATAGGTTAAACCTATAACTCACCAACATTTTTGTTGACGTTTAAAGCATGTTTATTCTCAGGTGAATATTAAGAGCTTCCGCTGTTGCATACTAAAATAAGGACAAGATTTGGAGTCCATGTTTGTATGTTATTGTGTAAAAACTGCATTCAAGAAACTGATTTCGATGTAACATATTTGTATTGTAAACCATTATGTAATGGTCGTGTGTAAACAGGATATTTTAGATTATCATTATTTGATAATCTACGTAAAGCTTTTTAAACCTTTATTTATGAAATAAAGGTTATGGTTTGTTTTAAAAATGAATGCAGTCTTTGAAAAACGTCTCATATAGAGGTCAAAACCTCGCAACGAAATCAATTAATATGGAACGTTTTTAATCAATAAGAACGGGACATTTCAGTTGGTATCAGAGCGTTGGTCTTAGAGAACCAGAAAATTTGCATTAGTGTGTCTTATCGAGTTTGTTAGGATGCATTAGTGAGTCTGGACTTCGACCGTGTTTTCTTTAAAAATGATTGCTTAACATTTTTGTTGGAAACTATATATTTTTAACATATGAATATTGTGTGATATATTAATCTCTTAACGTGTTTGATATTATGTGATAGATGTCTACCTCTAGAACAAGTCCCATTGACTCACCTAATAATAATGAAGAGTCAAATGTAAATTGGAATGATTTGTGGACTGATTCACAAGTTCCCGAAGAGGAACCGGAAAAAGAGTCGGAACCGGAAGAAGAATCGGAACCGGAAGAAGAGTCGGAACCGGAAGAAGAATCGGAACCGGAAGAAGAATCGGAACCGGATGAAGAAATAGAACCGGTGGGGGAAATAATAAAACGGTTAAGTAAAAGAAAATCCTCAACCAACCGACCAAAGTTAATTATGGTCAATGGTGTTTCCGCCAAGGAAGCAAAATATTGGGAGGATTACCAATTCTCCGATGAATCGGATTCCGACGAGAATTCCGATGATGTTATAGAAATTACCCCAACTGAATTTAAAAAGGCAAAAGAAAATAATAAGGGGAAGGGCATAAAAATAGAGAAATCTAATTCCAACCCCGATGAACTTTATATGTATCGTCAACCCCCGAAGTCCTTAAGTTGTAACAATGACCCGGGAACCTCTAAACCACCAGGTTTTTCTAAACCAATGTGGACAACGACGGCTCGTATTAGGGGAACATCATATATCCCTAGAAACTTGGCAAAACGAACCAAAACCGAAGAAGAAGAAACGAGCGAGTCGGAATAAGATAGTTGTATTCGTGTGGTGTAATATATGTAATATAGTGTTCTTATGCTTTATGATATATGTAAAAATTGCTTGTATTAATAAGTATTTTTTTTATGAATCTAACTCTTGTCTATTTTACAGTTTAAAAACACAAAATGGATAGACAACCCAATATTTTAAGAGACCTACCCGGAGACATGATTGATGAAATCTTGTCTAGAGTCGGCCAGAATTCTTCGGCACAACTATTTAAGGCGAGATCAGTTTGTAAGACATTCGAAGAACGTTCCAAGAATGTCTTGGTTTATAAGAGACTTTCGTTTGAAAGATGGGGGATATCACATTGGGAAACCCATAAGTTACGATGTGTTTACTTTGACGCATATATTGCGGGAAACCCAAATGCTATTTTACGCAACGGGTTAAGAAATTATTTTGACTCAATATATCCGAATATTGGACTTCGTGATTTAGAAAAAGCGGCTAACATGCAACATAAAGAAGCATGTTATGCTTACGGATTAGTAATGTTCGCTTCTCACCAAAGTGAGAACAAGAACATCGGGCTACAACTATTAAACAAAACATTCCCACAAGTGACGGAGTCGGTAATTGGGGTAAGAAATGAGGTTTTTAGGTTATTACGAGACTGTTGGACATTACGTAACCCTCGTCCCTTTGACGACGTTACAACACGCTGTCTTATCAACGGCCATAACGGTTATGTTGCACAAGACCAAGGATGGGAAGTAGTCCTAGTAAAACCAGAATGCATGACTTGTTTCTGGACGTATGAATTACGTGTCTTTATTGCCTTTGCTGAACGACTTGTGTACTAGCTAGAATTGTCTTCACAAGTATCTTGTATCAAAGTTATTGTGTGCTATATTTCATGCTTTATGTAAAATAAGCGGTATTGTAAGTTTGTAAAATATTGTATAAAAGTTTGAACGCGAAATATTATTATAATCAGTTTTTCATATAGAATTGTAGTAGTTGAATTGTATATTAGCTACTAAGTATGAACTTAACGGGTAGGTACTACCCGAATTTAAACTTATAAAACGCTAATATGAAGAAAAAGCTTTTATAAATGAGTTCATATTATGCTACGAAATACTATTAACTACTCTTAATATTCTGTATGATTAACTTGTTCCATTTAACTATTTTGAAGGAAATGGCACTGACTACTCGACACACCGTGAATATGAATGAAGAGGAATTCCGTACTTTTCTAGCTTCAAACATAGCCGCAGTACAGGCTGCGCTACATACCAACAATAACCTTGGATCTGGCAATACAGGAAATCGTGTAGGATGCACCTACAAAGAATTCACTGCCTGCAAACCTTTGGAATTTGATGGAACCGAAGGACCGATCGGATTGAAACGATGGACCGAGAAGGTTGAATCGGTGTTTGCCATAAGTAAGTGTACTGAAGAGGACAAAGTTAAGTACGCTACGCATACCTTCACAGGTTCTGCGTTAACATGGTGGAATACCTATCTAGAGCAAGTGGGACAAGATGATGCGTACGCACTACCGTGGTCAGCATTCAAGCACTTGATGAACGAGAAGTACCGTCCCAGAACCGAGGTCAATAAGCTCAAGACAGAACTTAGAGGGTTACGAACCCAAGGATTTGATATTACCACGTACGAAAGACGATTCACAGAATTGTGCCTATTGTGTCCGGGAGCATTCGAAGATGAGGAAGAGAAGATCGACGCGTTTGTGAAAGGATTACCGGAAAGAATCCAAGAAGATATAAGTTCACACGAGCCCGCCTCCATACAACAGGCATGTAGAATGGCTCACAAACTAGTGAACCAGATTGAAGAAAGAATTAAAGAACAGACTGCTGAAGAGGCCAATGTGAAGCAAGTCAAAAGAAAGTGGGAGGAAAACGGTGATAAGAATCACCAATACAACAACAACAGCAATTACAACAATAATCGCAACAATTATCCCAACAATCGCAACATCAATCGCAACTACAACAAACGGCCCAACAACAACAACAACAACAACAACAACAGCAACTACAACAATCATCCCAACAACAATAATAACCGCAACAACAACAACAATCAGAAGCAGCTATGCCAAAGGTGTGAAAAGAATCACTCGGGGTTCTGCACCAAATTTTGCAACAAGTGTAAAAGAAATGGTCATAGCGCGGCGAAGTGTGAGGTCTACGGACCAGGGGTTAATAGAACGAAAGGAACAAATGGTGTCGGAACGAGTAATGGCGGAGCAAGTAGTGTCGGAGCAAGTTATGCCAATGTAGTTTGTTATAAATGTGGAAAACCAGGCCACATTATTAGAAATTGCCCGAACCTGGAGAACACGAATGGACAAGGCCGCGGAAGAGTTTTCAATATTAATGTGGCAGAGGCACAGGAAGACCCGGAGCTTGTTACGGGTACGTTTCTTATTGACAATAAATCTGCTTACGTTTTATTTGATTCGGGTGCGGATAGAAGCTATATGAGTAGAGATTTTTGTACTAAATTAAGTTGTCCATTGACGCCTTTGGATAGTAAATTTTTACTCGAATTAGCAAATGGTAAATTAATTTCAGCAGATAATATATGTCGGAATCGAGAAATTAAACTGGTTAGCGAAACATTTAAGATTGATTTGATACCAGTAGAGTTAGGGAGTTTTGATGTGATAATCGGTATGGACTGGTTGAAAGAAGTAAAAGCGGAGATCGTTTGTTACAAAAATGCAATTCGCATTATACGAGAAAAAGGAAAACCCTTAATGGTGTACGGAGAAAAGGGCAACACGAAGCTACATCTTATTAGTAATTTGAAGGCACAAAAACTAATAAGAAAAGGTTGCTATGCTGTTCTAGCACACGTCGAGAAAGTACAAACTGAAGAAAAGAGCATCAATGATGTTCCCATTGCAAAAGAATTTCCCGATGTATTTCCGAAAGAATTACCGGGATTACCCCCACATCGATCCGTTGAATTTCAAATAGATCTTGTACCAGGAGCTGCACCAATAGCTCGTGCTCCTTACAGACTCGCACCCAGTGAGATGAAAGAACTGCAAAGCCAATTACAAGAACTTTTAGAGCATGGTTTCATTCGACCAAGCACATCACCGTGGGGAGCTCCTGTTTTGTTTGTCAAGAAGAAAGATGGTACATTCAGGTTGTGTATCGACTACCGAGAGTTGAACAAACTTACCATCAAGAACCGCTACCCCCTACCGAGAATCGACGACTTATTTGATCAACTACAAGGCTCGTCTGTTTATTCAAAGATTGACTTACGTTCCGGGTATCATCAAATGCGGGTGAAAGAAGATGATATTCCAAAGACTGCTTTCAGAACACGTTACGGTCATTACGAGTTTATGGTCATGCCGTTTGGTTTAACTAATGCACCAGCTGTGTTCATGGACCTTATGAACCGAGTGTGTGGACCATACCTTGACAAGTTTGTCATTGTTTTCATTGATGACATACTTATTTACTCAAAGAATGACCAAGAACACGGTGAACATTTGAGAAAGGTGTTAGAAGTATTGAGGAAGGAAGAATTGTATGCTAAGTTTTCAAAGTGTGCATTTTGGTTGGAAGAAGTTCAATTCCTCGGTCACATAGTGAACAAAGAAGGTATTAAAGTGGATCCGGCAAAGATAGAAACTGTTGAAAAGTGGGAAACCCCGAAAACTCCGAAACACATACGCCAATTTTTAGGACTAGCTGGTTACTACAGAAGGTTCATCCAAGACTTTTCCAGGATAGCAAAACCCTTGACTGCATTAACGCATAAAGGGAAGAAATTTGAATGGAAGGATGAACAAGAGAAAGCGTTTCAGTTATTGAAGAAAAAGCTAACTACGGCACCTATATTGTCATTGCCTGAAGGGAATGATGATTTTGTGATTTATTGTGACGCATCAAAGCAAGGTCTCGGTTGTGTATTAATGCAACGAACGAAGGTGATTGCTTATGCGTCTAGACAATTAAAGATTCACGAGCAAAATTATACGACGCATGATTTGGAATTAGGCGCGGTTGTTTTTGCATTAAAGACTTGGAGGCACTACTTATATGGGGTCAAAAGTATTATATATACCGACCACAAAAGTCTTCAACACATATTTAATCAGAAACAACTGAATATGAGGCAGCGTAGGTGGATTGAATTGTTGAATGATTATGACTTTGAGATTCGTTACCACCCGGGGAAGGCAAATGTGGTAGCCGATGCCTTGAGCAGGAAGGACAGAGAACCCATTCGAGTAAAATCTATGAATATAATGATTCATAATAACCTTACTACTCAAATAAAGGAGGCGCAACAAGGAGTTTTAAAAGAAGGAAATTTAAAGGATGAAATACCCAAAGGATCAGAACAGCATCTTAATATTCGGGAAGACGGAACCCGGTATAGGGCTGAAAGGATTTGGGTACCAAAATTTGGAGATATGAGAGAAATGGTACTTAGAGAAGCTCATAAAACCAGATACTCAATACATCCTGGAACGGGGAAGATGTACAAGGATCTCAAGAAACATTTTTGGTGGCCGGGTATGAAAGCCGATGTTGCTAAATACGTAGGAGAATGTTTGACGTGTTCTAAGGTCAAAGCTGAGCATCAGAAACCATCAGGTCTACTTCAACAACCCGAAATCCCGGAATGGAAAT
Organism: Rutidosis leptorrhynchoides; assembly: GCF_046630445.1. Classification (NCBI taxonomy): domain Eukaryota; kingdom Viridiplantae; phylum Streptophyta; class Magnoliopsida; order Asterales; family Asteraceae; genus Rutidosis; species Rutidosis leptorrhynchoides. The sequence continues at coordinate 77,882,788 of NC_092337.1, read as the reverse complement.
GGGAAAACATTACCATGGATTTCATCACTAAATTGCCAAGGACTGCAAGTGGTTTTGATACTATTTGGGTAATAGTTGATCGTCTCACCAAATCAGCACACTTCCTACCAATAAGAGAAGATGACAAGATGGAGAAGTTAGCACGACTGTATTTGAAGGAAGTCGTCTCCAGACATGGAATACCAATCTCTATTATCTCTGATAGGGATGGCAGATTTATTTCAAGATTCTGGCAGACATTACAGCAAGCATTAGGAACTCGTCTAGACATGAGTACTGCCTATCATCCACAAACTGATGGGCAGAGCGAAAGGACGATACAAACGCTTGAAGACATGCTACGAGCATGTGTTATTGATTTCGGAAACAGTTGGGATCGACATCTACCGTTAGCAGAATTTTCCTACAACAACAGCTACCATTCAAGCATTGAGATGGCGCCGTTTGAAGCACTTTATGGTAGAAAGTGCAGGTCTCCGATTTGTTGGAGTGAAGTGGGGGATAGACAGATTACGGGTCCGGAGATTATACAAGAAACTACCGAGAAGATCATCCAAATTCAACAACGGTTGAAAACCGCCCAAAGTCGACAAAAGAGCTACGCTGACATTAAAAGAAAAGATATAGAATTTGAAATTGGAGAGATGGTCATGCTTAAAGTTGCACCTTGGAAAGGCGTTGTTCGATTTGGTAAACGAGGGAAATTAAATCCAAGGTATATTGGACCATTCAAGATTATTGATCGTGTCGGACCAGTAGCTTACCGACTAGAGTTACCTCAACAACTCGCGGCTGTACATAACACTTTCCACGTCTCGAATTTAAAGAAATGTTTTGCTAAAGAAGATCTCACTATTCCGTTAGATGAAATCCAAATCAACGAAAAACTTCAATTCATCGAAGAACCCGTCGAAATAATGGATCGTGAGGTTAAAAGACTTAAGCAAAACAAGATACCAATTGTTAAGGTTCGATGGAATGCTCGTAGAGGACCCGAGTTCACCTGGGAGCGTGAAGATCAGATGAAGAAGAAATACCCGCATCTATTTCCAGAAGATTCGTCAACACCTTCAACAGCTTAAAATTTCGGGACGAAATTTATTTAACGGGTAGGTACTGTAGTGACCCGAACTTTTCCATGTTTATATATATTAATTTAGATTGATGTTTACATGATTAAATGTTTCCAACATGTTAAGCAATCAAACTTGTTAAGACTTGATTAATTGAAATAGGTTTCATATAGACAATTGACCACCCAAGTTGACCGGTGATTCACGAACGTTAAAACTTGTAAAAAACTATATGATGACATATATATGGTTATATATATAGTTAACATGATATTATGATAAGTAAACATATCATTAATTATATTAACAATGAACTACATATGTAAAAACAAGACTACTAACTTAATGATTTTGAAACGAGACATATATGTAACGTTTATCGTTGTAACGACATTTAATGTATATATATCATATTAAGAGATATTCGTACATCATAATATCATGATAATATAATAATTTAAAATCTCTTTTGTTATTATAAACATTGGGTTAACAACATTTAACAAGATCGTTAACCTAAAGGTTTCAAAACAACACTTACATGTAACGACTAACGATGACTTAACGACTCAGTTAAAATGTATATACATGTAGTGTTTTAATATGTATTTATACACTTTTGAAAGACTTCAATACACTTATCAAAATACTTCTACTTAACAAAAATGCTTACAATTACATTCTCGTTCAGTTTCATCAACAATTCTACTCGTATGCACCCGTATTCGTACTCGTACAATACACAGCTTTTAGATGTATGTACTATTGGTATATACACTCCAATGATCAGCTCTTAGCAGCCCATGTGAGTCACCTAACACATGTGGGAACCATCATTTGGCAACTAGCATGAAATATCTCATAAGATTACAAAAATATGAGTAATCATTCATGACTTATTTACATGAAAACAAAATTACATATCCTTTATATCTAATCCATACACCAACGACCAAAAACACCTACAAACACTTTCATTCTTCAATTTTCTTCATCTAATTGAACTCTCTCAAGTTCTATCTTCAAGTTCTAAGTGTTCTTCATAAATTCCAAAAGTTCTAGTTTCATAAAATCAAGAATACTTTCAAGTTTGCTAGCTCACTTCCAATCTTGTAAGGTGATCATCCAACCTCAAGAAATCTTTGTTTCTTACAGTAGGTTATCATTCTAATACAAGGTAATAATCATATTCAAACTTTGGTTCAATTTCTATAACTATAACAATCTTATTTCAAGTGATGATCTTACTTGAACTTGTTTTCGTGTCATGATTTTGCTTCAAGAACTTTGAGCCATCCAAGGATCCATTGAAGCTAGATCCATTTTTCTCTTTTCCAGTAGGTTCATCCAAGGAACTTAAGGTAGTAATGATGTTCATAACATCAATCGATTCATACATATAAAGCTATCTTATTCGAAGGTTTAAACTTGTAATCACTAGAACATAGTTTAGTTAATTCTAAACTTGTTCGCAAACAAAAGTTAATCCTTCTAACTTGACTTTTAAAATCAACTAAACACATGTTCTATATCTATATGATATGCTAACTTAATGATTTAAAACCTGGAAACACGAAAAACACCGTAAAACCGGATTTACGCCGTCGTAGTAACACCGCGGGCTGTTTTGGGTTAGTTAATTAAAAACTATGATAAACTTTGATTTAAAAGTTGTTATTCTGAGAAAATGATTTTTATTATGAACATGAAACTATATCCAAAAATTATGGTTAAACTCAAAGTGGAAGTATGTTTTCTAAAATGGTCATCTAGACGTCGTTCTTTCGACTGAAATGACTACCTTTACAAAAACGACTTGTAACTTATTTTTCCGACTAGAAACCTATACTTTTTTTGTTTAGATTCATAAAATAGAGTTCAATATGAAACCATAGCAATTTGATTCACTCAAAACGGATTTAAAATGAAGAAGTTATGGGTAAAACAAGATTGGATAATTTTTCTCATTTTAGCTACGTGAAAATTGGTAACAAATCTATTCCAACCATAACTTAATCAACTTGTATTGTATATTATGTAATCTTGAGATACCATAGACACGTATACAATGTTTCGACCTATCATGTCGACACATCTATATATATTTCGGAACAACCATAGACACTCTATATGTGAATGTTGGAGTTAGCTATACAGGGTTGAGGTTGATTCCAAAATATATATATAGTTTGAATTGTGATCAATACTGAGATACGTATACACTGGGTCGTGGATTGATTCAAGATAATATTTATCGATTTATTTCTGTACATCTAACTGTGGACAACTAGTTGTAGGTTACTAACGAGGACAGCTGACTTAATAAACTTAAAACATCAAAATATATTAAAAGTGTTGTAAATATATTTAAATATATCTTGAACATACTTTGATATATATGTATATATTGTTATAGGTTCGTGAATCAACCAGTGGCCAAGTCTTACTTCCCGACGAAGTAAAAATCTGTGAAAGTGAGTTATAGTCCCACTTTTAAAATCTAATATTTTTGGGATGAGAATACATGCAGGTTTTATAAATGATTTACAAAATAGACACAAGTACGTGAAACTACATTCTATGGTTGAATTATCGAAATCGAATATGCCCCTTTTTATTAAGTCTGGTAATCTAAGAATTAGGGAACAGACACCCTAATTGACGCGAATCCTAAAGATAGATCTATTGGGCCTAACAAACCCCATCCAAAGTACCGGATGCTTTAGTACTTCGAAATTTATATCATATCCGAAGGGTGTCCCGGAATGATGGGGATATTCTTATATATGCATCTTGTTATTGTCGGTTACCAGGTGTTCACCATATGAATGATTTTTATCTCTATGTATGGGATGTGTATTGAAATATGAAATCTTGTGGTCTATTGTTACGATTTGATATATATAGGTTAAACCTATAACTCACCAACATTTTTGTTGACGTTTAAAGCATGTTTATTCTCAGGTGAATATTAAGAGCTTCCGCTGTTGCATACTAAAATAAGGACAAGATTTGGAGTCCATGTTTGTATGTTATTGTGTAAAAACTGCATTCAAGAAACTGATTTCGATGTAACATATTTGTATTGTAAACCATTATGTAATGGTCGTGTGTAAACAGGATATTTTAGATTATCATTATTTGATAATCTACGTAAAGCTTTTTAAACCTTTATTTATGAAATAAAGGTTATGGTTTGTTTTAAAAATGAATGCAGTCTTTGAAAAACGTCTCATATAGAGGTCAAAACCTCGCAACGAAATCAATTAATATGGAACGTTTTTAATCAATAAGAACGGGACATTTCATTAGTGAATCTAGACTACACCGGATAGTTAATCATTGCATCTTGACTTGCATTTGCTATAGATAGCACTTACTTGACTACTTGTGCATATATACTTAAATCATTCTTAGGTGAACTCCTTAATGGTAACACACGTAAATTTGAGATTCATACGCACAAGGATGACGACAACTTCGTTAGTCACTCTAGTTCAGGAACTCTGACTCCTTGGTTGTTATTCGCCACCGTCTCAGCTTACTATCCACGAGCGCTGTGAATTTTCCATCACCATGGCAATCACTAACCACTACCAATGTTACACTGGTGTTCTTCACTATCTACCACTTCTTGTTACTACCACCACTACTCTAGGTGAGTATCGTCGTCACTACTTATCACTACGGTTGCGTACTACTCGTTATCATAATTCGTTAGTCTCTTCGTACCTCAAGACATTATTGTTTGACTTGAACCGCATTGACGTGGACAATCATTTATACACTTCCCTCGGGGAATGCTTCTTCAGAATTGCACAAATTCTTTCGATTCAATACGAGTCACGTTAGAGACGTCGTTACACTTTGTTCATTTTAAATCTTCACGATTACACGAACTTGATTCTATGGAGTGATGTGGGAATGGAGGTATGTGTTAGCGTAATATAACGACACTCGATCAATGTGGTTATATTATGGTAAGTCATACCAAAGTTCTAATAACACGTGATGGTGGTTGGACTCGATTAACCTAATCACCACCATGTGCCATGTACATGACCTCATTTTTTGTTGTTGTTGTTGGACATCCGAAAACTCTGAGAATATTGATGACAACCATACCAAGGACACACCTTTGATTATTGCCGAACCATATTTATGCTTTCGAATGAATGAAAAATTCTTTCAACTTCAAACATATGTTACACGTGTATACTATCTCGTTTTCGCGCAGTTTTATCGACAAACTACAAAATGTTTGATATGCTCACATCGAGGCGAAAACTTCTATCGTATTACACTCGTACTCCCATATAAGGAAATATTTTATCTAAACTCTCAATAGAGCGAGAGACTCTTCACATTATACTAGTATTCGCCTCGAGGGTGAATAGTCTTAACGAACGTTTTTCAGAAACCGATAAGAAACTTGTTCTAACAAACTTTTTCAAGTCCTAACAAACTTGTTCAAATTTATCTTAAAGAACTGTACCTCGTTTCGGATCGAGATCGTCGTTTCACTTTTAGATTTCGGAGTGCCTTACAAAAAGCCTCGGGACCACGTTTAGACATGAGTACAGCACATCAACTACAAACCGACGGACCAAACAAACGTACGATTCAAACCTTAGAAACCATAATACGAGTTTGTGTTATCAACTTCAAATTTACTTGAGAAAAGTATTTGCCTTTAGTCGAATTCTAGTACTACAATAGTTCTCATTCGAGTATTAACGCCACACCTTTCGAAAACACATATAGCCGCAATTGTCGTTTTCTTAATTGTTGAACCGAAGTAAATGATAATTAAACCACCAGACCCGAACTCATTCATGAAACAACCGAGAGATCGTTCAAATCCAATAAAGGCTCAAGACGGCCCATAGTCGCCACCATGCCGATGTTAGACGTAGACCTCTCGAATTCCAAGTGGGTGACCGCGAAATGTTAAAAGTCGCACCTTGAAAAGGTATATATATATATACACGTTTTGGGAAACGTAGAAAGCTAAATCCACGATATTTTGATCCTTTTAAAATCTTGGGGCGTTTTGGACCCGTTGCTAGCCGTTTAGATTTTCCGACTCATTTAAGTCTCCGTTCATACTACATTCCATGTATCAAACCTAAAGAAGCGTTTTTCCAAACAAGGACTTGTTATTCCCTTCGACAAGCTTACTATCGATTACAAACTCCACTTCGTACATTTACTCGTAGAATTGGCATCACAAGGTCCCGAGGAAGAAACAACGACTACTACTTCTAACTAAATTTTGGGACGAAATTTCTTTTAAGGTGTAGGTAATGTAACATCCCGCATTTTTCCGTTAATTCATTTTAACGCCCGTCTTTTTTTTATAATAATATCTTTCGTCATCTATATTCGTCCTTTTCGTTAACTAATGTTCTTGATATTCCCGTTATTGGATTATAACATCTATCATTTAATTTAGCGTTTTTAAAATAATTCATTTGGTTAATTCATGCACCCGCTTTAAACTCGAGGGACTAAGGTTGTCAAGTGGGCAAACTAGTTGACTAGGTCAACTAGTCAACCCACCATCTCATCCATTCATTTTCTTCAACCTCCCATTTCTTCCTACTACTTCCATTATTTGTGCTCTCAAACTCCAAATCCTAAATTCATCATCTATTTCAATTCAAGCAAGCAAACATCAAAACAAATTGTACTTTTGTGATCCTCTCTTCATCCTCTACATTTTGGTACCAATTTCACTACTTGGGGTAAGATTTCTAAAAACTCTAGATTTCTCAAATTCGTTTTATATACTTGAAATGGTGTTAGTTAGTGTCCATGGCTCGAGTCTAACATGAATATGTGATTTATTTGCTCGATCTTGTTATTTTGCATAAACTAGCATGAACTTGAAATGGGTTTGTTAAATCCTTGATTTTGGTTGATTAAATGTTGTTTAAATGTTAAAGTTCATGTATTAATTGTGTTACAAGCATCATTAGCTTCAATTTGATGTGTAGGTTGACTTGGAAAGACTTCATTAACATGATTGTTGATTTTGTGAATTTTGGTTAGGGTTTGATAGACTTAAAATAAACTTTTGATACTTTGAATGCCATGAAATATTGTTAGTAAGTGTTTAGTTGCAATGTATGTTTAATTACCTTCGAAATGGCATATCATATGTGTAAATTAGATTCCCGAATCACCATTTGCATTTTTGGAGCTTGAAACGTTAAATAATGATCATTCGACGAGGTTTTATTTTTGTTAATGATGAATTTGATTGATAAGATGTGTTTGGTTGTATTCTTCATTAAATTACCTTTCCAACGATATAAGATACGTGTTTTAAATGTTTACGGTTCATTAGTTATGGTTGTTTGAAGTTGGATTCGTGCATTAATCAAAACTGCCCAGATTTGCTGAACAGACACCCTGAGCGGCGCTCCGATATCGGCTATCCAAAATTTCACTTTTTCGTTTAATTCTAACTATACTACGCACCTCCGATTAACATGAAACTTGGCCAACATGCTTATATATGATTAAAAACCTCAGAAAAATAGTTCGAGACCCGACCCGATCGTGTTGACTTTTTTGTCGACTTTGACTTGGACCAAAAGTTGACTTTTATTCGAACTTAACCAATACTTTGTTTAATCGTTATAACCTTTCGTTTTTAATGACCCGTCATAATCCATCTGGACGAATACATTACATTTGGTTACATCGCGGGGTACTTGACCTCTATATGATACATTTTGCAAACATTGCATTCGTTTTGAAAAGACAAACTTTCCTTACATCGAAATTTGACGATATGCATACTATTTCATAATACATCCAACTATAATTGACTTAATAATAATCTTGATGAACTCAACGACTCGAATGCAACGTCTTTTGAAATATGTCATGAATGACTCCAAGTAATATCTCTAAAATGAGCAAATGCACAGCAGAAGATTTCTTTCATACCTGAGAATAAACATGCTTTCAAGTGTCAACCAAAAGGTTGGTGAGTTCATTAGTTTATCATAATCATTCATTTCCATCATTTTAATATACCACAAGATTTCATATATTGACACGCGTAACTCGCGAATTAAAATTCATTCATATGGTGAACACCTGGTAACCGACCTTAACATGATGCATATAGAATATCCCCATCATTCCGGGACTCACATCGAACATGATAAATCGAAGTACTAAAGCAGTTTAAATTCTCTGACTAAGGCTTGTTAGTGCCCATAGATCTATCTTTAAGATTTGCGTCAATTGGTGGCAATTATAATAAACACCAATTCTTAGGCTACCAAGGTAAAAAGGGGCATATTCGGTTTGATAATCCAACCATAGAATGTAGTTTTGACCACTTGTGTCTATTTCATAAAGCATTTATAAAAGCAGTGCATGTATTCTCAGTCCCAAAAATATATATTGCAAAAGCATTTAAAAAGGGAGCAAATGAAACTCACATAATGTATTTTGTAGTAAAAATACATATGACGATATTGAACAATGCAGGGCTGGTCTCGGATTCACGAACCTATATCATTTGTATATATATTAACATACGTAATTGTAATCGAACAAATATGTATGTTATTATTATTGATGTAATTTTTATATATAATAAATTAATAAGTTCCATTATATATATTTTCATTTTATATATAAATATTAATATAGATAAGTTATGTTTGTTAAGTACATAATTATATATGAAATCTTTTATTTTTATTCTTATGACTTTAATAATGTTATTAAAACTTTTATTTTTATAATCATAATTATTTTAATAATCGTAATTTAGATAATACTGATAACAATAATAATGATAGTTTTAGTAAAAATAATACTGTTAATAATAAGGGTAATTTTAATAAAAAAGATAGTTTTAATAGAATTTTCAGAAATCATACACTAATACTAATGTTAGTGTTTAAATGATAAATCTATTAATGATACTTTGTAATATTAGTAATAGTAATGATAATACCAATTTTAATAAACTGACATATTTAAATATGATACTTTTAATAATGATAATAATAATAATAACTATGAATATAACAATTTTACTATTAATGAATCAATGATAATAAGTTTAATAATATTGATACTAACTATCATATTAATAACAATAATGATAGTATTAATAATAATGCCTATGTTAATAATGATACTAATAATTATAAAATGATACTAATAATAGTATTTATAATAATAAATTGTATTGTTTTCATAATAATAATCATAATTCTAAAAATGATAATACCCATAATAATGATACTTAAGGCTAATACTAAAATGATAATAATATTAGTAATAACATTAATAATAATGATAATCCTAGTTGTAGTTATAATACTTATACTTGTAGTGACCCGAACTTTTCCATGTTTATATATATTAATTGAGATTGATATTTACATGATTAAATGTTTCCAACATGTTAAGCAATCAAACTTGTTAAGACTTGATTAATTGAAATATGTTTCATATAGACAATTGACCACCCAAGTTGACCGGTGATTCACGAACGTTAAAACTTGTAAAAACTATATGATGACATATATATGGATATATATATAGTTAACATGATACTAGGATAAGTAAACATATCATTAAGTATATTAACAATGAACTACATATGTAAAAACAAGACTACTAACTTAATGATTTTTAAACGAGACATATATGTAACGATTATCGTTGTAAAGACATTTAATGTATATATATCATATTAAGAGATATTCATACATGATAATATCATGATAATATAATAATTTAAAATCTCATTTGATATTATAAACATTGGGTTAACAACATTTAACAAGATCGTTAACCTAAAGGTTTCAAAACAACACTTACATGTAACGACTAACGATGACTTAACGACTCAGTTAAAATGTATATACATGTAGTGTTTTAATATGTATTTATACACTTTTGAAAGACTTCAATACACTTATCAAAATACTTCTACTTAACAAAAATGCTTACAATTACATCCTCGTTCAGTTTCATCAACAATTCTACTCGTATGCACCCGTATTCGTACTCGTACAATACACAACTTTTAGATGTATGTACTATTGGTATATACACTCCAATGATAAGCTATTAGCAGCCCATGTGAGTCACCTAACACATGTGGGAACCATCATTTGGCAACTAGCATGAAATATCTCATAAAATTACAAAAATATGAGTAATCATTCATGACTTATTTACATGAAAACAAAATTACATATCCTTTATATCTAATCCATACACCAACGACCAAAAACACCTACAAACACTTTCATTCTTCAATTTTATTCATCTAATTGATCTCTCTCAAGTTCTATCTTCAAGTTCTAAGTGTTCTTCATATATTCGACAAGTTCTAGTTACATAAAATCAAGAATACTTTCAAGTTTGCTAGCTCACTTCCAATCTTGTAAGGTGATCATCCAACCTCAAGAAATCTTTGTTTATTACAGTAGGTTATCATTCTAATACAAGGTAATAATCATATTCAAACTTTGGTTCAATTTCTATAACTATAACAATCTTATTTCAAGTGATGATCTTACTTGAACTTATTTTCGTGTCATGATTCTGCTTCAAGAACTTCGAGCCATCCAAGGATCCGTTGAAGCTAGATCCATTTTTCTATTTTCTAGTAGGTTTATCCAAGGAACTTAAGGTAGTAATGATGTTCATAACATCATTCGATTCATACATATAAAGCTATCTTATTCGAAGGTTTAAACTTGTAATCACTAGAACATAGTTTAGTTAATTCTAAACTTGTTCGCAAACAAAAGTTAATCCTTCTAACTTGACTTTTAAAATCAACTAAACACATGTTCTATATCTATATGATATGCTAACTTAATGATTTAAAACCTGGAAACACTAAAAACACCGTAAAATCGGATTTACGCCGTCGTAGTAACACCGCGGGCTGTTTTGGGTTAGTTAATTAAAAACTATGATAAACTTTGATTTAAAAGTTGTTATTCTGAGAAAATGATTTTTATTATGAACATAAAACTATATCCAAAAATTATGGTTAAACTCAAAGTGGAAGTATGTTTTCTAAAATGGTCATCTAGACGTCGTTCTTTCGACTGAAATGACTACCTTTACAAAAACGACTTGTAACTTATTTTTCCGACTATAAACCTATACTTTTTCTATTTAGATTCATAAAATAGAGTTCAATATGAAACCATAGCAATTTGATTCACTCAAAACGGATTTAAAATGAAGAAGTTATGGGTAAAACAAGATTGGATAATTTTTCTCATTTTAGCTACGTGAAAATTGGTAACAAATCTATTCCAACCATAACTTAATCAACTTGTATTGTATATTATGTAATCTTGAGATACCATAGACACGTATACAATGTTTTGACCTATCATGTCGACACATCTATATATATTTCGGAACAACCATAGACACTCTATATGTGAATGTTGGAGTTAGCTATACAGGGTTGAGGTTGATTCCAAAATATATATAGTTTGAGTTGTGATCAATACTGAGATACGTATACACTGGGTCGTGGATTGATTCAAGATAATATTTATCTATTTATTTCTGTACATCTAACTGTGGACAACTACTTGTAGGTTACTAACGAGGACAGCTGACTTAATAAACTTAAAACATCAAAATATATTAAAAGTGTTGTAAATATATTTTGAACATACTTTGATATATATGTATATATTGTTATAGGTTCGTGAATCAACCAGTGGCCAAGTCTTACTTCCCGACGAAGTAAAAATCTGTGCAAGTGAGTTATAGTCCCACTTTTAAAATCTAATATTTTTGGGATGAGAATACATGCAGGTTTTATAAATGATTTACAAAATAGACACAAGTACGTGAAACTACATTCTATGGTTGAATTATCGAAATCGAATATGCCCCTTTTTATTAAGTCTGGTAATCTAAGAATTAGGGAACAGACACCCTAATTGACGCGAATCCTAAAGATAGATCTATTGGGCCTAACAAACCTCATCCAAAGTACCGGATGCTTTAGTACTTCGAAATTTATATCATATCCGAAGGGTGTCCCGGAATGATGGGGATATTCTTATATATGCATCTTGTTAATGTCGATTACCAGGTGTTCACCATATGAATGATTTTTATCTCTATGTATGGGATGTGTATTGAAATATGAAATCTTGTAGTCTATTATTATGATTTGATATATATAGGTTAAACCTATAACTCACCAACATTTTTGTTGATGTTTTAAGCATGTTTATTCTCAGGTGATTATTAAGAGCTTCCGCTGTCGCATACTTAAATAAGGACGAGATTTGGAGTCCATGCTTGTATGATATTGTGTAAAAACTGCATTCAAGAAACTTATTTTGTTGTAACATATTTGTATTGTAAACCATTATGTAATGGTCGTGTGTAAACATGATATTTTAGATTATCATTATTTGATAATCTACGTAAAGCTTTTTAAACCTTTATTGATGAAATAAAGGTTATGGTTTGTTTTAAAATGAATGCAGTCTTTGAAAAACGTCTCATATAGAGGTCAAAACCTCGCAACGAAATCAATTAATATGGAACGTTTTTAATCAATAAGAACGGGACATTTCAGTTGGTATCCGAGCGTTGGTCTTAGAGAACCAGAATTTTGCATTAGTGTGTCTTATCGAGTTTGTTAGGATGCATTAGTGAGTCTGGACTTTGACCGTGTTTACTTGAAAAATGATTGCTTAACAAATTTTGTTGGAAACTATATATTTTTAACATGTGAATATTATGTGATATATTAATCTCTTAACGCGTTTGATATTATGTGATAGATATCTACCTCTAGAACAAGTCCCTTTGACTCACCTATTAATAATGAAGAGTCAAATGTAAATTGGAATGATTCGTGGACTGATTCACAAGTTCCCGAAGAGGAACCGGAAGAAGAGTCGGAACAGGAAGAAGAATCGGAACCGGAAGAAGAATCGGAACCGGATGAAGAAATAGAACCGGTGGGGGAAATAATAAAACGGTTAAGTAAAAGAAAATCCTCAACCAACCGACCAAGGTTAATTATGGTCAATGGTGTTTCCGCCAAGGAAGCAAAATATTGAGAGGATTACCAATTCTCCGATGAATCGGATTCCGACGAGAATTCCGATGATGTTATAGAAATTACCCCAACTGAATTTAAAAAGGCAAAAGAAAATAATAAGGGAAAGGGCATAAAAATAGAGAAATCTAATTCCAACCCCGATGAACTTTATATGTATCGTCAACCCCCGAAGTCCTTAAGTTGTAACAATGACCCGGGAACCTCTAAACCACCAGGTTTTTCTAAACCAATGTGGAAAACGACGGCTCGTATTAGGGGAACATCATATATCCCTAGAAACTTGGAAAAACGAACCAAAACCGAAGAAGAAGAAACAAGCGAGTTGGAATAAGATAGTTGTATTCGTGTGGTGTAATATATGTAATATAGTGTGCTTATGCTTTATGATATATGTAAAAATTGCTTGTATTAATAAGTATTTTTTTTATGAATCTAACTCTTGTCTATTTTACAGTATAAAAGCACAAAATGGATAGACAACCCAATATTTTAAGAGACCTACCCGGAGACATGATTGATGAAATCTCGTCTAGAGTCGGTCAGAATTCTTCGGCACAACTATTTAAGGCGAGATCAGTTTGTAAGACATTCGAAGAACGTTCCAAGAATGCCTTGGTTTATAAAAGGCTTTCGTTCGAAAGATGGGGGATATCACATTGGGAAATCCATAAGTTACGATGTGTTTACTTTGACGCATATATTGTGGGGAACCCAAATGCTATTTTACGCAATGGGTTAAGAAATTATTTTGACTCAATATATCCGAATATTGGACTTCGTGATTTAGAAAAAGCGGCTAACATGCAACATAAAGAAGCATGTTATGCTTACGGATTAGTAATGTTCGCTTCTCACCAAAGTGAGAACAAGAACATCGGGCTACAACTATTAAACAAAACGTTCCCACAAGTGACGGAGTCGGTAATTGGGGTAAGAAATGAGGTTTTTAGATTGTTACGGGACTGTTGGACATTACGTAACCCTCGTCCCTTTGACGACGTTACAACACGCTGTCTTATCAACGGCCATAACGGTTATGTTCCACAAGACCAAGGATGGGAAGTAGTCCTAGTAAAACCAGAATGCATGACTTGTTTCTGGACGTATGAATTACGTGTCTTTATTGCCTTTGCTGAACGACTTTTGTACTAGCTAGAATTATCTTCACAACTATCTTGTATCAAAGTTATTGTGTGCTATATTTCATGCTTTATGTAAAATAAGCGGTATTGTAAGTTTGTAAAATATTGTATAAAAGTTTGAACGCGAAATATTATTATAATCAGTTTTTCATATAGAATTGTAGTAGTTGAATTGTATATTAGCTACTAAGTATGAACTTAACGGGTAGGTACTACCCGAATTTAAACTTATAAAACGCTAATATGAAGAAAAAGCTTTTATAAATGAGTTCATATTATGCTACGAAATACTATTAACTACTCTTAATATTCTGTATGATTAACTTGTTCCATTTGACTATTTTGAAGGAAATGGCACCGACTACTCGACACACCGTGAATATGAATGAAGAGGAATTCCTTACTTTTCTAGCTTCAAACATAGCCGCAGTACAGGCTGCGCTACATACCAACAATAACCTTGGATCTAGCAGTACAGGAAATCGTGTAGGATGCACCTACAAAGAATTCACTGCTGCAAACCTTTGGAATTTGATGGAACCGAAGGACCGATCGGATTGAAACGGTGGACTGAGAAGGTCGAATCGGTGTTTGCCATAAGTAAGTGTACTGAAGAGGACAAAGTAAAGTACGCTACGCATACCTTCACAGGTTCTGCGTTAACATGGTGGAATACCTATCTAGAGCAAGTGGGACAAGACGATGCGTACGCACTACCGTGGTCAGCATTCAAGCACTTGATGAACGAGAAGTACCGTCCCAGAACCGAGGTCAATAAGCTCAAGACAGAACTTAGAGGGTTACGAACCCAAGGATTTGATATTACCACGTACGAAAGACGATTCACAGAATTGTGCCTATTGTGTCCGGGAGCATTCGAAGATGAGGAAGAGAAGATCGACGCGTTTGTGAAAGGATTACCGGAAAGAATCCAAGAAGATATAAGTTCACACGAGCCCGCCTCCATACAACAGGCATGTAGAATGGCTCATAAACTAGTGAACCAGATTGAAGAAAGAATTAAAGAACAGACTGCTGAAGAGGCCAATGTGAAGCAAGTCAAAAGAAAGTGGGAGGAAAACGGTGATAAGAATCACCAATACAACAACAGCAGCAATTACAACAATAATCGCAACAATTATCCCAACAATCGCAACATCAATCGCAACTACAACAAACGGCCCAACAACAACAACAACAACAACAGCAACTACAACAATCATCCCAACAACAATAATAACCGCAACAACAACAACAATCAGAAGCAGCTATGCCAAAGGTGTGAAAAGTATCACTCGGGGTTCTGCACCAAATTTTGCAACAAGTGTAAAAGAAATGGTCATAGCGCGTCGAAGTGTGAGGTCTACGGACCAGGGGTTAATAGAACGAAAGGAACAAATGGTGTCGGAACGAGTAATGGCGGAGCAAGTAGTGTCGGAGCAAGTTATGCCAATGTAGTTTGTTATAAATGTGGAAAACCGGGCCACATTATTAGAAATTGCCCGAACCAGGAGAACACGAATGGACAAGGCCGCGGAAGAGTTTTCAATATTAATGCGGCAGAGGCACAAGAAGACCCGGAGCTTGTTACGGGTACGTTTCTTATTGACAATAAATCTGCTTACGTTTTATTTGATTCGGGTGCGGATAGAAGCTATATGAGTAGAGATTTTTGTGCAAAATTAAGTTGTCCATTGACGCCTTTGGATAGTAAATTTTTACTCGAATTAGCAAATGGTAAATTAATTTCAGCAGATAATATATGTCGGAATCGAGAAATTAAACTGGTTAGCGAAACATTTAAGATTGACTTGATACCAGTAGAGTTAGGGAGTTTTGATGTGATAATCGGTATGGACTGGTTGAAAGAAGTGAAAGCAGAGATCGTTTGTTACAAAAATGCAATTCGCATTATACGAGAAAAAGGAAAACCCTTAATGGTGTATGGAGAAAAGGGCAACACGAAGCTACATCTTATTAGTAATTTGAAGGCACAAAAACTAATAAGAAAAGGTTGCTATGCTGTTCTAGCACACGTCGAGAAAGTACAAACTGAAGAAAAGAGCATCAATGATGTTCCCGTCGCAAAAGAATTTCCCGATGTATTTCCGAAAGAATTATCTGGATTACCCCCACATCGATCCGTTGAATTTCAAATAGATCTTGTACCAGGAGCTGCACCAATAGCTCGTGCTCCTTACAGACTCGCACCCAGCGAGATGAAAGAACTGCAAAGCCAATTACAAGAACTTTTAGAGCGTGGTTTCATTCGACCAAGCACATCACCGTGGGGAGCTCCTGTTTTGTTTGTCAAGAAGAAAGATGGTACATTCAGGTTGTGTATCGACTATCGAGAGTTGAACAAACTTACCATCAAGAACTGCTACCCACTACCGAGAATCGATGACTTATTTGATCAACTACAAGGCTCGTCTGTTTATTCAAAGATTGACTTACGTTCCGGGTATCATCAAATGCGGGTGAAAGAAGATGATATTCCAAAGACTGCTTTCAGAACACGTTACGGTCATTACGAGTTTATGGTTATGCCGTTTGGTTTAACTAATGCACCAGCTGTGTTCATGGACCTTATGAACCGAGTGTGTGGACCATACCTTGACAAGTTTGTCATTGTTTTCATTGATGACATACTTATTTACTCAAAGAATGACCAAGAACACGGTGAACATTTGAGAAAGGTGTTAGAAGTATTGAGGAAGGAAGAATTGTACGCTAAGTTTTCAAAGTGTGCATTTTGGATGGAAGAAGTTCAATTCCTCGGTCACATAGTGAACAAAGAAGGTATTAAGGTGGATTCGGCAAAGATAGAAACTGTTGAAAAGTGGGAAACCCCGAAAACTCCGAAACACATATGCCAGTTTTTAGGACTAGCTGGTTACTACAGAAGGTTCATCCAAGACTTTTCCAGAATAGCAAAACCCTTGACTGCATTAACGCATAAAGGGAAGAAATTTGAATGGAATGATGAACAAGAGAAAGCGTTTCAGTTATTGAAGAAAAAGCTAACTACGGCACCTATATTGTCATTGCCTGAAGGGAATGATGATTTTGTGATTTATTGTGATGCATCAAAGCAAGGTCTCGGTTGTGTATTAATGCAACGAACGAAGGTGATTGCTTATGCGTCTAGACAATTGAAGATTCACGAACAAAATTATACGACGCATGATTTGGAATTAGGCGCGGTTGTTTTTGCATTAAAGACTTGGAGGCACTACTTATATGGGGTCAAAAGTATTATATATACCGACCACAAAAGTCTTCAACACATATTTAATCAGAAACAACTGAATATGAGGCAGCGTAGGTGGATTGAATTATTGAATGATTACGACTTTGAGATTCGTTACCACCCGGGGAAGGCAAATGTGGTAGCCGATGCCTTGAGCAGGAAGGACAGAGAACCCATTCGAGTAAAATCTATGAATATAATGATTCATAATAACCTTACTACTCAAATAAAGGAGGCGCAACAAGGAGTTTTAAAAGAGGGAAATTTAAAGGATGAAATACCCAAAGGATCGGAGAAGCATCTTAATATTCGGGAAGACGGAACCCGGTATAGGGCTGAAAGGATTTGGGTACCAAAATTTGGAGATATGAGAGAAATGGTACTTAGAGAAGCTCATAAAACCAGATACTCAATACATCCTGGAACGGGGAAGATGTACAAGGATCTCAAGAAACATTTTTGGTGGCTGGGTATGAAAGCCGATGTTGCTAAATACGTAGGAGAATGTTTGACGTGTTCAAAGGTCAAAGCTGAGCATCAGAAACCATCAGGTCTACTTCAACAACCCGAAATCCCGGAATGGAAATGGGAAAACATTACCATGGATTTCATCACTAAATTGCCAAGGACTGCAAGTGGTTTTGATACTATTTGGGTAATAGTTGATCATCTCACCAAATCAGCACACTTCCTGCCAATAAGAGAAGATGACAAGATGGAGAAGTTAGCACGACTGTATTTGAAGGAAGTCGTCTCTAGACATGGAATACCAATCTCTATTATCTCTGATAGGGATGGCAGATTTATTTCAAGAT
Organism: Rutidosis leptorrhynchoides; assembly: GCF_046630445.1. Lineage (NCBI taxonomy): Eukaryota > Viridiplantae > Streptophyta > Magnoliopsida > Asterales > Asteraceae > Rutidosis > Rutidosis leptorrhynchoides. The sequence goes on along the minus strand of NC_092337.1, from coordinate 77,864,396 downwards.
TCTGGCAGATATTACAGCAAGCATTAGGAACTCGTCTAGACATGAGCACTGCCTGTCATCCACAAACTGATGGGCAGAGCGAAAGGACGATACAAACGCTTGAATACATGCTACGAGCATGTGTTATTGATTTCGGAAACAGTTGGGATCGACATCTACCGTTAGCAGAATTTTCCTACAACAACAGCTACCATTCAAGCATTGAGATGGCGCCGTTTGAAGCACTTTATGGTAGAAAGTGCAGGTCTCCGATTTGTTGGAGTAAAGTGGGGGATAGACAGATTACGGGTCAGGAGATTATACAAGAAACTACCGAGAAGATCATCCAAATTCAACAACGGTTGAAAACCGCCCAAAGTCGACAAAAGAGCTACGCTGACATTAAAAGAAAAGATATAGAATTTGAAATTGGAGAGATGGTCATGCTTAAAGTTGCACCTTGGAAAGGCGTTGTTCGATTTGGTAAACGAGGGAAATTAAATCCAAGGTATATTGGACCATTCAAGATTATTGATCGTGTCGGACCAGTAGCTTATCGACTTGAGTTACCTCAACAACTCACGGCTGTACATAACACTTTCCACATCTCGAATTTGAAGAAATGTTTTTCTAAAGAAGATCTCACTATTCTGTTAGATGAAATCCAAATCAACGAAAAACTTCAATTCATCGAAGAACCCGTCGAAATAATGGATCGTGAGGTTAAAAGACTTAAGCAAAACAAGATACCAATTGTTAAGGTTCGATGGAATGCTCGTAGAGGACCCGAGTTCACCTGGGAGCGTGAAGATCAGATAAAGAAGAAATACCCGCATCTATTTCCAGAAGATTCTGTAGCGACCCCGACAAATCGTCAATTGACGGCGTCGACTACTTAGGTCCCGTTGCGTGGTCATAGGTCTTTAACGTGACGTTTGACCAAAGATATGTCCATTCCTTTCAAAAATAAAGATTGTTTCAAAGTTTACAAGAATTGTTCATCCAAAAGTTACGTTACAAAGTTATAGTTACATGTGAAACCTATGCGACACAGTTTTAAAGAAAGTCAAAAGACGCTCCATGAAATGCATGTATACTCGACATCCAATGCAAGTATCAAATAATGAGCGGAAGCATGTTTCACATAGCGTTCAAAGACCTGAGAAAAACATAGAAATCTGTCAACGAAAACGTTGGTGAAATCATAGGTTTAAATAAGTAAGTGAGTAAAAGTAAGTTGAACCACAAGATTTGCAACATCGATAAAGTCATAGTACATTCTAAAAGTTAATATTCACGAGCACTCAATTATCAAAGCTTAACATTCCGTCCGTTGAACCCCGTAATAATAGTGTTAGAACATACACTGTTTCCCGAAAATATATTTCACCCGTAGACGGTAGCGAACCGTCCGAAGTGAGGGTTTGTCAAACCCATATGGCCATATAACATAAGTTCTCGCTTACACCATCTGATGTAACTAATGATAATCGAATTGAGGATTTGTGTTCAAACTCGTATGTAGAATGTTTGTTTTCCCTGTACTTGTGTTCACGTAGTTTAAAAGAATGTTTATGTTTTCTCATCCCAAAAGTAAGTTCAAAAAGAGTAAAAGTGGGACTATGATCTCACCTTGTATGCACGAACCAAAAAGTACTTCGACAAGTAACGTGTGCAAAGAACAATGCTAGTCTTGACCTAAACAAATAGGTTGTATCAATAACGGTAAACACGATAGGTCAAAGATGTTCAATTAGTCCTATGGCTCGTTACGACTCGATTATGTAGCATGTGAATCAAATTGTCAAGTTTCATGCAAGATATAAGTACAGAAACAAGTTAGGAAGGTTGCATAATCATTTGGTTAAGTTTGACAAAAAGTCAAACTTTGGTCGGTCAAAGTCAACGAAAGTCAACACGTTCGGGTCGAGTCCCGAACTATTTTTCTGAGGTTTTTATTCATATATAAGCATGTTAGAACAAGTCTCATGTAAATCGGAGGTCCATAGTGTGCCAAACATTTTTCGTATTTTGACCAAAGAGGTCAGAGCCTGGACACGGCTTATGCCGCACCGCAGCCCACAATTGTCGCGCCGCGACAATACACGGGAGCTGGTACCTGGCCAGTTTCAAATGTTCAAGTCTTGATCCAAAATCTTTTTGTGCATAAAACAGAAACCGCTAACACTTAGGACTCGCACCTTATATCGTTGGAAAGCTCTTTTGACGTAGAATGCAACTAAACACAATTCATCAATCAATCTACCTATTATAACAACCAAAACCGCATCTAATGCTCAACATTAATCGCATACAAGTTCATAAATGCAATTCAATGATTCGGGCAACCAATTTACATGAATGATATGCCGTTTCGAAGGTAATCAAGCATACAATCTAACTAAACACTTACCAACAATAATCCATGGCATTCAATGCATCAAAAGTCCATTTCAAGTTCATCAAACCCTAACCCAAATTCACCAAAATCATAAATCAAGTTCATGAACTTTTCTAAAGCAACCTACACATCAAATTGAAGCTAGTGATACTAGGAACACAATTAGAACATGAACTTTAACAATTTAACAACATTTAATCTTCCAAAATCAAAGATTAAGCAACCCATTTTCAAGTGTTCAAACTAGTTACTCAAAACAATAAATCGAACAAACAAAACATATATTCATGTTATACACGAGCCATAGACACTAATTAACACTTTTATAATTCAAAAACATCAAGAACACAAAATCTAGTAATTTTAGAAAGTTACCCAAATGAGATGAAATTGGTATCAAGTCGAAGAGGATGAAGAGAGGATTCCAAATATGTAATTTGTTTTGATGTTAGCCTCCAAATCCGAAATTAGATGATGAATCTTGGTTGAGTTCTTGAGAGGAAAATGGAAGTATGAAAAGAGAGAAAGAGAGAAAATGAGAGGAGGAGGTTGAAGGTTTGACTAGTTGACCTAGTCAAATCTTTGGCCTCTTTGCAAGTTTAGTCCCTCTAGTTCGGGTGCGGGTGCGTGAATTAACCAAACGAATTATTTTGAATTACACGAGAGTACGAGAGATGTTAAAATCCAATAACGAAAATATTTTAAGAAGGTTAGCTAATGGAGGCTATGAATCGAGATACTGAGGATAATATTACAATAAAAAGACGGGCGTTAAAATAATTTAACGGAAAAATGCGGGATGTTACATTACCCACACCTTAAAAGAAATTTCGTCCCGAAATTTAGTTGGAAGCAATAGTCGTTGCTTCTTACTCGAGACCTTACGTTGCCAAAGCTATGAATAAGTGAAGATACATCCTTGGGCATTCCCACAAATTTTGACAGTCGAGATTTCAGTTTGTATTAAGACTTGGTTTTACGATCCAAAATTTCAACCAGTTTCCCATGAAGGGGAGTTTGCCATTAATAGTAAGTTTATCTAGGAGAGTAGCACGTTCCTGTTCCGTAGGACACGTCTCTAAGTTTGTTGCATGGAACGTAGGGTAAACGGAAACTTAATTGAGTCGGAAGTTCTAGACGGTAGGAGCGGTTCCAATACGCCCCAAGGCTTCAAAAGGATTAATATTTCGCGGTTTAAATTTCCCTAATTCCCGAAACGGATTTCACCTTTCCAAGGTGCGAGGTCTCAATATTACACGGTTACTGACTTGGGATTCGAGAGGTTTACGTCGAATATCGGTATAGTCCTTTTGGCGACTACGGGTCATCTTGAGTCCTTCTCAGACTTGGATGATCTCAACTGTTATTTCTTGAATGAGTTCGGATTCGGTGATTTGCTTGCCACATGCTTTGATCCAACGAATAGGGGTATGACATTTGCGGTCATATAGGGTTTCGGAAGTGCGGCGTTAATACACGAATGGTAACTGCTGTGTGAGAGGAGACAACTAAAGGCAACAATACAAGTTTGTAACATGTCTTTCCAAGATGTGAAACATACGTTTGTTTGGTCCGTTGATTGTGGATGATACACGGCATTCATGTTTAAACGTGTCCCTACAGTTACTTGTAAGGCATCCCGAATTTAGAAGTGAGACGAGTATCCCGATCTGAAATTTTAATGGAGATGGTACGCCGTGCCGAGCTAGAATTTTCTTTAATACACGTTTGAACAGGTTTCGTTTCTCAAGAGGTCCGCACCGCGGAAGATCCATCGGTTCCCGAAAGTGGTTGTTAGGACTATTCACCATCGTGGCGAATACTAATATAATGTGAAGAGTTTCTCTCTCCATTGAGAAGTTTTATAAAAAGTTTCCTTACACAGAAATGCGAGCAATAAGACAGGAGTGAAATGAGAACTTAGAATAGGATGAGTTCACACATTGAGGTAACCATGTCGCGCACTTAGTGGTCAAATGTTGAGGCTTGGTGGGATAACGAGATAGTACACGTAGTTGTATGATAAGTCAAAGAAGAGTGAAGCATCCTTGGATTGGGTGTTATCTTAAGTTCCAGTAATATCAGGCGGAAAAATGGTGAAATAACAGGGCTATGTAACGTGGCACGTGTTGATGAGAAGGTTGATCGGGTCCATGATTAAGTATTCAAATTTATCGGGCAAATTAATGAATTTCAGTTTCCTTGATTTCGAGTCGAGAGAGTATGTCCTTCGGGCGTTCAAGTAGAAATATTTCCATATTTGAGTTCCAGTGTGCTAAACGAATTTAGCTAGTAAGGTTTGTGTGAAAGATCATGTTCAAAGTTCAGACACGGAGAGGTTTAAATTTTTCCCTCAGTGAGTTAACGAGTTTAAAGGTCGTGCAACACAAGAAAATTCGGAAATGAATCTTCAGTGATAACCGGCGAGATCTAAGATTTTACGAATACAGGTCTGAGTCGTGAGGGTTTCCCGATTACGTGTGGTTCCGATTGCGAGATGTATTGAGACACTTCGACCACTAACAACATGGTCTAAAAATTGAACTTCGTTTAACCAAAATTCTCACTTGGAGAATTCGGTATAGAGTTGCTCTTTTCTCAAGTGTTCGAGCGTAAGTCGGAGACATTGTTCGTTTTCTTCTTCGCTTGAATAGGTTTAGAACATCAATTATAAGTACGGTAACGATTTGTCTAAATAAGTTTGCACACGCGGCTCCGGAGGTTTATGAATACAGACGGAGCCTTAGATTAACTGAACGGTACTAAGAGAGATTTACAACTATCGTAGCGAGTTCAGAAAATGGTTTAGGAGACATCGTCTCCCTCAACCCTCAATTGATGATAACAAGGATGGAGTTCGATTTGGTATACACACGAGATCCTCGTACTTGATCAAGAGGTCATTGATACGGGGAAAAAGAATATCGGTTCTTAACCGGAAATTATTTAGTTCACAATAATGTATACAAGACGATAGGGAAACATTTCTTCTTAACGAATAGGTTTTGAGCTCCTCAACTCTATAGGTGTTAAGTCAAAATTCAAATTATTCACCCAATAAGTTTAACGTACATCCTCCGATATAAATTTGGTGGCACACAATAGTTTTCCGTGGGTCACTTGAATGGCCTAAGCAATATCTAGGGGGAGTGGTGGAGTGCAAGGAGTACGAGTCAAAGTCTTGGTTATAAAACGTCTAACGATAACCGAATCGAATAAGTATGGAATATGCGGGTTGTTGTGAAGAAACGTACCCGTGACTAGTCCATCGTCGTCTCGGGCATCCTAGGTGTCGATGTTGAAAGTTCAACGGCGGGCGTTGGGGTTGGCTTTCTTCTTTGGGCACGCATTCCTATAATGACCCGGTTGGCCACATTCGAAACAAACAACCGCCCTTGGCGCATTGGGCGTCTTTTGAGCGACGGTAATGGTACTTTTACAAATATGGGCCACATGGCCACTTCTTTGACACCTGATGCAAAATGGTTTGCCACATTCACCCAAATGATGTTTGCGACATTCGTTACAGTAGGGCAGGTTTCCGGCATACCCTTTCTTGCCGTCGGAGGTGAAGGACTTCTTGGTGAAGTTGTTGTTGTAGTTGCTCGATGGAGAGGCTTCCCATTTTCTTTTGTTGTTACCCGGTTGGTCCTCGGCCGTAGGTGTCGGCGCTTCAATTTCATTCACCATTTTTATAGATTGGCGGGCCATCGTTAAAGCCCCTTGTAGGTTGGCGGGTTTGGATGACATTAACCCGTGTTGAACGCTCTTCGGGAGGCCATCCATGTAAAGTTCGACTCTTAGGGATTCGGGAGTCATGAGATTTGGACACATTAAGACTAGTTCGGTAAACCGTTGATTATAAGCTTCGAGGTCATTCCCGACCGTTTTTAAATTCCTTAGACCCTGTTCGAGCCTTCGAGTCTCGTCGCGCGGGAAGTATTCGGTGATCATTCTTTCTCTTAATTCGGTCCAAGAGAGTGTAAGGGCCTCATCGATACCCACTGATTGTACATACGTGTTCCACCATGAGAGAGCAACACCGGTGAAAGTGAGGGTGGAAAACTTGACCTTATCTTGGTCCTGACAACCGCTTATGTTAAAAACGGCTTCCGTTTGTTCGAACCATCGGGTGAGAGCAATCGGTCCCCCGGTTCCATCGAAAGTGGGAGGTTTATACCCCATGAAGTTTTTGTAGGAGCACCCCTCGTTTGAATTATCAGCTCCATGATTGTTGTTGTGGTTGGAGAAGTGATCGGCCACGGCCTCACCCACGGCGGTGGCTATCATTCGTTGAAGGGCTTGTTCTAAAGTTTCGGGAAGGGTATTGTGTTGACCTTGGTGAGCCATTGTTCCTTCATGACACAAGAATATCGTTGATTAGTATTCTTAACAATACTAATCGTGATATGGAATAATGATGAAGAGAAAATTTTCCTCGATTCGCCTTAAATTCTTTATGTCGTAATGTCGGAACGTTCATATGAGTCACCGTAATATAATCCCGGCAATTATATTACCCTGATTCATATGTGCATTCGACATTATTCTATAAAGTCAAGGTGGCGCGTCAATCAAATTAAACAACGAAAGATTTAGATGAAGCGAGAGTTAGTTATGAGTAGAAACGTTCGAGTATAAATGCACAAATAGTCAAGTAATTCCTACTTCATGTCTATATGCCGGTTGTAGTCTAGATTCACTAATGTACCCTATGACTCGGGGTTGACACCAATGAACTCTAAATCCCTACAACCAATGCTCTGATACCACTTGTAGCGACCCCGACAAATCGTCAATTGACGGCGTCAACTACTTAGGTCCCGTTGCATGGTCATAGGTCTTTAACGTGACGTTTGACCAAAGATATGTCGCATTCCTTTCAAAAATAAAGATTGTTTCAAAGTTTACAAGAATTGTTCATCCAAAAGTTACGTTACAAAGTTATAGTTACATGTGAAACCTATGCGACACAGTTTTAAAGAAAGTCAAAAGACACTCCATGAAATGCATGTATACTCGACATCCAATGCAAGTATCAAATAATGAGCGGAAGCATGTTTCACATAGCGTTCAAAGACCTGAGAAAAACATAGAAATCTGTCAACGAAAACGTTGGTGAAATCATAGGTTTAAATAAGTAAGTGAGTAAAAGTAAGTTGAACCACAAGATTTGCAACATCGATAAAGTCATAGTACATTCTAAAAGTTAATATTCACGAGCACTCAATTATCAAAGCTTAACATTCCGTCCGTTGAACCCCGTAATAATAGTGTTAGAACATACACTGTTTCCCGAAAATATATTTCACCCGTAGACGGTAGCGAACCGTCCGAAGTGAGGGTTTGTCAAACCCATATGGCCATATAACATAAGTTCTCGATTACACCATCTGATGTAACTAATGATAATCGAATTGAGGATTTGTGTTCAAACTCGTATGTAGAATGTTTGTTTTCCCTGTACTTGTGTTCACGTAGTTTAAAAGAACGTTTATGTTTTCTCATCCCAAAAGTAAGTTCAAAAAGAGTAAAAGTGGGACTATGATCTCACCTTGTATGCACGAACCAAAAAGTACTTCGACAAGTAACGTGTGCAAAGAACAATGCTAGTCTTGACCTAAACAAATAGGTTGTATCAATAACGGTAAACACGATAGGTCAAAGATGTTCAATTAGTCCTATGGCTCGTTACGACTCGATTATGTAGCATGTGAATCAAATTGTCAAGTTTCATGCAAGATATAAGTACAGAAACAAGTTAGGAAGGTTGCATAATCATTTGGTTAAGTTTGACAAAAAGTCAAACTTTGGTCGGTCAAAGTCAACGAAAGTCAACACATTCGGGTCGAGTCCCGAACTATTTTTCTGAGGTTTTTATTCATATATAAGCATGTTAGAACAAGTCTCATGTGAATCGGAGGTCCATAGTGTGCCAAACATTTTTCGTATTTTGACCAAAGAGGTCAGAGCCTGGACACGGCTTATGCCGCGCCGCGGCCCACAATTGTCGCGCCGCGACAATACACGGGAGCTGGTACCTGGCCAGTTTCAAATGTTCAAGTCTTGATCCAAAATCTTTTTGTGCATAAAACAGAAACCGCTAACACTTAGGACTCGCACCTTATATCGTTGGAAAGCTCTTTTGACGTAGAATGCAACTAAACACAATTCATCAATCAATCTACCTATTATAACAACCAAAACCGCATCTAATGCTCAACATTAATCGCATACAAGTTCATAAATGCAATTCAATGATTCGGGCAACCAATTTACATGAATGATATGCCGTTTCGAAGGTAATCAAGCATACAATCCAACTAAACACTTACCAACAATAATCCATGGCATTCAATGCATCAAAAGTCCATTTCAAGTTCATCAAACCCTAACCCAAATTCACCAAAATCATAAATCAAGTTCATGAACTTTTCTAAAGCAACCTACACATCAAATTGAAGCTAGTGATACTAGGAACACAATTAGAACATGAACTTTAACAATTTAACAACATTTAATCTTCCAAAATCAAAGATTAAGCAACCCATTTTCAAGTGTTCAAACTAGTTACTCAAAACAATAAATCGAACAAACAAAACATATATTCATGTTATACATGAGCCATAGACACTAATTAACACTTTTATAATTCAAAAACATCAAGAACACAAAATCTAGTAATTTTAGAAAGTTACCCAAATGAGATGAAATTGGTATCAAGTCGAAGAGGATGAAGAGAGGATTCCAAATATGTAATTTGTTTTGATGTTAGCCTCCAAATCCGAAATTAGATGATGAATCTTGGTTGAGTTCTTGAGAGGAAAATGGAAGTATGAAAAGAGAGAAAGAGAGAAAATGAGAGGAGGAGGTTGAAGGTTTGACTAGTTAACCTAGTCAAATCTTTGGCCTCTTTGCAAGTTTAGTCCCTCTAGTTCGGGTGCGGGTGCGTGAATTAACCAAACGAATTATTTTGAATTACACGAGAGTACGAGAGATGTTAAAATCCAATAACGAAAATATTTTAAGAAGGTTAGCTAATGGAGGCTATGAATCGAGATACTGAGGATAATATTACAATAAAAAGACGGGCGTTAAAATAATTTAACGGAAAAATGCGGGATGTTACAGATTCGTCAACACCTTCAACAGCTTAAAATTTCGGGACGAAATTTATTTAACGGGTAGGTACTGTTGTGACCCGAACTTTTCCATGTTTATATATATTAATTGAGATTGATATTTACATGATTAAATGTTTCCAACATGTTAAGCAATCAAACTTGTTAAGACTTGATTAATTGAAATATGTTTCATATAGACAATTGACCACCCAAGTTGACCGGTGATTCACGAACGTTAAAACTTGTAAAAAATATATGATGACATATATATGGATATATATATAGTTAACATGATACTAGGATAAGTAAACATATCATTAAGTATATTAACAATGAACTACATATGTAAAAACAAGACTACTAACTTAATGATTTTTAAACGAGACATATATGTAACGATTATCGTTGTAAAGACATTTAATGTATATATATCATATTAAGAGATATTCATACATGATAATATCATGATAATATAATAATTTAAAATCTCATTTGATATTATAAACATTGGGTTAACAACATTTAACAAGATCGTTAACCTAAAAGTTTCAAAACAACACTTACATGTAACGACTAACGATGACTTAACGACTCAGTTAAAATGTATATACATGTAGTGTTTTAATATGTATTTATACACTTTTGAAAGACTTCAATACACTTATCAAAATACTTCTACTTAACAAAAATGCTTACAATTACATCCTCGTTCAGTTTCATCAACAATTCTACTCGTATGCACCCGTATTCGTACTCGTACAATACACAGCTTTTAGATGTATGTACTATTGGTATATACACTCCAATGATCAGCTCTTAGCAGCCCATGTGAGTCACCTAACACATGTGGGAACCATCATTTGGCAACTAGCATGAAATATCTCATAAAATTACAAAAATATGAGTAATCATTCATGACTTATTTACATGAAAACAAAATTACATATCCTTTATATCTAATCCATACACCAACGACCAAAAACACCTACAAACACTTTCATTCTTTATTTTATTCATCTAATTAATCTCTCTCAAGTTCTATCTTCAAGTTCTAAGTGTTCTTCATATATTCTACAAGTTCTAGTTACATAAAATCAAGAATACTTTCAAGTTTGCTAGCTCACTTCCAATCTTGTAAGGTGATCATCCAACCTCAAGAAATCTTTGTTTCTTACAGTAGGTTATTATTCTAATACAAGGTAATAATCATATTCAAACTTTGGTTCAATTTCTATAACTATAACAATCTTATTTCAAGTGATGATCTTACTTGAACTTGTTTTCGTGTCATGATTCTGCTTCAAGAACTTCGAGCCATCCAAGGATCCGTTGAAGCTAGATCCAGTTTTCTCTTTTCCAGTAGATTTATCCAAGGAACTTAAGGTAGTAATGTTGTTCATAACATCATTTGATTCATACATATAAAGCTATCTTATTCGAAGGTTTAAACTTGTAATCACTAGAACATAGTTTAGTTAATTCTAAACTTGTTCGCAAACAAAAGTTAATCCTTCTAACTTGACTTTTAAAATCAACTAAATACATGTTCTATATCTATATGATATGCTAACTTAATGATTTAAAACCTGGAAACACGAAAAACACCGTAAAACCGGATTTACGCCGTCGTAGTAACACCGCGGGCTGTTTTGGGTTAGTTAATTAAAAACTATGATAAACTTTGATTTAAAAGTTGTTATTCTGAGAAAATGATTTTTATTATGAACATGAAACTATATCCAAAAATTATGGTTAAACTCAAAGTGGAAGTATGTTTTCTAAAATGGTCATCTAGACGTCGTTCTTTCGACTGAAATGACTACCTTTACAAAAACGACTTGTAACTTATTTTTCCGAATATCATATAGTCGGAAAAATAGAGTTCAATATGAAACCATAGCAATTTGATTCACTCAAAACGGATTTAAAATGAAGAAGTTATGGGTAAAATAAGATTGGATAATTTTTCTCATTTTAGCTACGTGAAAATTGATAACAAATCTATTCCAACCATAACTTAATCAACTTGTATTGTATATTATGTAATCTTGAGATACCATAGACACGTATACAATGTTTCGACCTATCATGTCGACACATCTATATATATTTCGGAACAACCATAGACACTCTATATGTGAATGTTGGAGTTAGCTATACAGGGTTGAGGTTGATTCCAAAATATATATAGTTTGAGTTGTGATCAATACTGAGATACGTATACACTGGGTCGTGGATTGATTCAAGATAATATTTATCGATTTATTTCTGTACATCTAACTGTGGACAACTAGTTGTAGGTTACTAATGAGGACAGCTGACTTAATAAACTTAAAACATCAAAATATATTAAAAGTGTTGTAAATATATTTTGAACATACTTTGATATATATGTATATATTGTTATAGGTTCGTGAATCAACCAGTGGCCAAGTCTTACTTCCCGACGAAGTAAAAATCTGTGAAAGTGAGTTATAGTCCCACTTTTAAAATCTAATATTTTTGGGATGAGAATACATGCAGGTTTTATAAATGATTTACAAAATAGACACAAGTACGTGAAACTACATTCTATGGTTGAATTATCGAAATCGAATATGCCCCTTTTTATTAAGTCTGGTAATCTAAGAATTAGGGAACATACACCCTAATTGACGCGAATCCTAAAGATAGATCTATTGGGCCTAACAAACCTCATCCAAAGTACCGGATGCTTTAGTACTTCGAAATTTATATCATATCCGAAGGGTGTCCTGGAATGATGGGGATATTCTTATATATGCATCTTGTTAATGTCGATTACCAGGTGTTCACCATATGAATGATTTTTATCTCTATGTATGGGATGTGTATTGAAATATGAAATCTTGTGTTCTATTATTATGATTTGATATATATAGGTTAAACCTATAACTCACCAACATTTTTGTTGACATTTTAAGCATGTTTATTCTCAGGTGATTATTAAGAGCTTCCGCTGTCGCATACTTAAATAAGGACGAGATTTGGAGTCCATGCTTGTATGATATTGTGTAAAAACTGCATTCAAGAAACTTATTTTGTTGTAACATATTTGTATTGTAAACCATTATGTAATGGTCGTGTGTAAACATGATATTTTAGATTATCATTATTTGATAATCTACGTAAAGATTTTTAAACCTTTATTGATGAAATAAAGGTTATGGTTTGTTTTAAAATGAATGCAGTCTTTGAAAAACGTCTCATATAGAGGTCAAAACCTCGCAACGAAATCAATTACTATGGAACGTTTTTAATCAATAAGAACGGGACATTTCAATACTAATAATAACGATAATGCTAATACTCTTAATTTTAATTAATCATAATGATACCTCTAGATATTTAGTAATAATAATAATTTTCATATTTGTATTTATAATCAGTATATATATATTTATAATCCTTACAATCATTTTTATCATAAATAATAATAATACTTAGTAATGATAATAACCTAACTTATAATGATAATCAAGATATTAATAACAATGAATAACATAATGATAACAATAATTAATAATAATAATAATAATAATAATAATAATAATAATAATAATAATAATAATAATAATAATAATAATAATAATAATAATAATAATAATAATAATAATAATAATAATAATTTGAAATCTACCTCATTACATCTGTCAAAAAAGAAACGTACCAGACCGGACTCGAACACGAGACCTCTCGATAATCCATACACCCCCTTAACCAACTGAACCAATCTGTTTTTCTGCTTTTATACCACTTCCATACTTATTAAACCCGTTATCTGTTTACTGTTCTTCTTCATCATTTAATCGACCAGAACAATCCACCATCAAAACAAATAATTTACAAAAAAAATTTAGGTTCTTTACTTAAAACAGAAATGACCTTTAATGGTTAATTGAGTTAATTATAATAGAAGAAAAGAAATTGGATCAATAGCAGACCCGTTATGAACTTAATGAACTCAAATCACGTTTTCAAAATCTAGACAGTTTTAGACTAGGATTTCAACATGAAATAGTTTGTAAACAGCTCCTAGAAACTATCAGAATCCTCAGTTTAACTTGAAACAACCTACAAAAATCAAATTTTACGATGAACACAAATGTTGACTTTTGAAAAACGTAACTTTAACTCGCGAATTCAGCTTCGATATTAAAAATTGGAACTTGAAAACTTACAGATAGTTTGATTACATGATTCCTAACAGGATTACGTTATTACATCTTTAAATTTGATTCGAATTCCAGGTTTTCACCAATTTTCTCAAGAACAGAGTTCAACCTCTGTGTTTTTCAAATAATATTTTGATTGTGATGTTTTTGCTCGAATTGTTCTGATAGAGAGATATCTAGAGGTTATCTGATATATTTACAGCTAATGTGATTTAATTGCCATTTGTTTTATAGCTAGGATTGTCGACCAAAAATATTCATCAGGTACGAAATATATATAAAAAAAAATAAAGTTGAGCACTACCCTTAACAGATTTTGTTTGTATTTTGGGTTAAGATTCTTTCAGTACAAATCTTACAGACAAGATTAGCAATTTAAAACAGTTTGAAAACAATAGGAAACATATTATGTTCTTTTGTGTATTTATATACATATATACTGTATTTATATATTTATATATATATGTATTCTGTTTTCTGTATATACGTATATATATTCTGCATATTTTCGTATTGTATATCTATATATCTGCTTGTACATCTGTATTAGTATATCTGTATTATATAATTACTCTTATTAATTAGTAATTATAATTGTAATATTAATACACTTAATATTATAAATAATAATAAAAATTTATAATAATATAATTGTATTAGCAATTATATTATTATTAATGGTATTGAATATAATATCTATAAAATTAATAATAATAATATTATTTATCATAATATAATACTAATTATAATAATAATACTAATATTATTAATGTTAATAATAATATTAGTAATAATAATATTATAACAAAATATATATATCAAATTCGTATCTATAGATTATATATTTAAAATAATATTGATATCACCAGTGTTAATATTAGAAGTAATAACAATATTATTTTAACAACTATAGTTATACTTGTATTATGTATTATTACTTATGTAATATTTATTATTCATATAATATATCATATAATAACTTTTATTGATCAATTATTATTTCTAAGATATATATATATATATATATATATATATATATATATATATATATATATATATATATATTACAACTATTAGAAATCATATATATTTATATATATATATAGATTCACTTCTCATAATTACTTAATGATTCTGTTTTATTGTTTTACATTTTTAACTCAAGTGGTTAAATTATATTTTATTAATTCTAAATATTATATATGTACATTATATATATATATATATATATATATATATATATATATATATATATATATATATATATATATATATATATATATATATATATATATATATATATATATATATATATATTTATTTATTTACATTTTTATTTACACACAACTGTTCGTGAATCATCGAGGATGGTAAAGGAGTTACTAAATGTATGATAACAGTTCAAAATTTTTGAGATTCAATTAAATAGGTTTTGCTTATCATGTCGAAATCAAATACGATTCAAGTTTAAATTTGGTCGGAAATTTTCGGGTCGTCACAGTACCTACCCGTTAAAGAAATTTCGTCCCAAAATTTGAGTGTGGTTGTCATGGCTAACAATAAAAATGTTTTCATGACGAATATGAGCTGATATATAGAGTTTTATCATCATTGAGTAATATGGATAAAACAATTCGAATTCGATTATTCGAAGAGTACAAATGAAGCTATCACGAAAAAGTGAAATGAGATAGACAAGTTTCATCATAACTTTTCACTAGTCATGGTTGAATTCCGGAATTCAAAGGATTTAAAGATAATCTTCGAAATCTATATAAGATTTGATTCTTCGGTAGTTTAGGAAATTAGGATCTCTCTAATAAAATGCGAAAATCTGCCTTGATTTCTTTATCAGATATTTCACTTATAAATTAACTTCTTCCGTTCCATTACTTTTACCACTCCTATACTCAATTCCCAATTTCAAAAGATTGTGAAAATGCTTAATTCAGTTCTGATCATTGTCCTTATCCCGACTATCGCAACAATCATTCTCCTTTTCTAACTTTCACCGGAGGAATCTGCTTACTTCTACTTTGCCCTTGGGGTTATAGTGTTTTTAATTTTCTGTGACTTTATGTTGCGATAAACATTGATATACACGGTTTGTAATTTATGTGTTATTATCGGGCTTTATATCTTCCTTTATATTTCAGAGCTCCATGCTTTTGTTTTTCTCTTCCCGACTTTAAATCAAGCGAGTAATGGTCCAGAATTCGTAAGTACAGAGTTTCGAATGAACATGGCTAATTTTCTAAGAGTAAGATTGTAATAGCACGATCTTGATTGGTTAAATTACTAGAATATCCGGAAAATAGAACTATCAAGAAGATATGTTCTTGATATGTTTATAGATTAGATTGAATGTAAGAGTCGTGTAACATGGCACATGATGACGTTATGGTCTGTGAATCATCACGTTTCATTAGAAACTCATCATGACTTACTGTAATATAATCACGTTGATCAAGTGTCATTATATTATACTAACTCATGCTTCAGTTCCCAACACTACTTCAAAAACATTCATACTTTAAACTCGAAGATTTCAGAAGTTAGAAACTAAACAGTTTCCTTTATGATGTAATACAGATAACGCGAAGAGATAACTGATTTCAGATAAGAATAGTTATGAAAATATCTTCAGAAATATTGAGAATATTTATAATGAAAGGTACGATGATATCTTAGAATTTCTAATATCGATGGATGATGAAGAAAATTTGTCCACAAGAGTTTAGAGTCAGGAGCAAGGTATTCGATAATAACTTCAGCAGATACTGAATCATTTGGATTCTTTAAAGGCAGGTTTAGTCCTTGTGATTTGTCCACAGCCTCCTTCATAGTTTCGCATAATCCGTTTTTCAGTTCTAACATTTCTGAGCTTTGCCAACATACTATTCTTTATCATCAAACTTTCGACTGTTAAAGTCGTTTACAGTTTTTGTTGCTTCATTCAACTTTTCAAAATTCAGAGTATTGATTCGCAGGCTGGTTGCTTTTCAGAATTTTAGAATGGAAGATCATAATTCTAAGAGATAAATGTTATATGTATATAACTGTTGATGTAGTAACGCTGCGAGATTTCAAAATACTGATTGCTAGTTCTCAGTAAGTGGTATGGCCATTCTCGTTATAAGATGCGGATGAGTATATGATAGGGTTTCGATAAATATAATGATTTTTTAAAAAGTCAAAGATCAATGAAGTTGTTGGTAAGTTTACTGCTAATGTGGTGAGATATAAACGGTTCCCTGGTAACGATGATGAAGGGGTAATTGTTATGATAAGGCTTATCCGAATGAAAAATTGAAGTTAATTTGCTGGAGCTGTGGCAAAATTGGCTAATTTGGAAAGGAATTGTAAAGTTATTTTCGGTAATAACAACGCCAAAGGAGCTAGCACAGATACGTGTTAAACGTTTACTCAAGTTTCTAGAGTTTTCAGGTGCATGACTATATGAATCAATCTTTTCTTCCGTAGATGAAGTGCGGTTGGTTCATTCTCTCGATTGAGGTGTTTTCAAGAATCATGAAAGGTTTGAACGCAGATTGTAATCGTCAAGATACAAATGAGGTTTAAGATGAAATCAAGTGGCAAACTTGAAGAAATATTTAGTTTTATATGTTATAATCAATATTTTAATTCATTTTAATTATCCAATGTTGGTAGTCCATAGTTAATAATTCAATAATTCATATATAGTTTAATATATAATATTCGAATTAATTAATACGTATCGTGACCCATTGTATACATGTCTCAGACTCGATCACAACTCAGAGTATATATATTATTATAGAATCAACCTTAACCCTGTATAGCTAACTCGATCATTACCGCATATAGAGTGTCTATGGTTATTCCAAATAATATATATAGATGGGTCGATATGATATGTCAAAACATTGTATACGTGTCCCGATATTTAAAATGCGTAAATAACAGTATTTAAATGACGATAAATAAAGTGCGTAAAATAATTAACAGAAATTAAATAACGATAAATAAAATTGCGATAAATAAATGTAATAAGAAATTAATAGTTAGCTAGGAACAGTTAGCTAGGATTTTGTTAGCGTGATTTCTTAACAAAATTTTTTTTATAGTTAATTTGTTTGTTTCTAACAAATTTTATTTTGTCCAATGTTTTCTTCATTATACCGCTTGTTGGATTCTGATAAGTCAAAATCCAAATATGAAATTGAATGAAAATGGTTATTCTGTGGTGAACGGATTCGTATATCTGTGGATGTAAGTAGGATAATAAACGACTGTTGAATCATATTCGAAGAATGTACAGTGTAACTAATTAATGTGAAATCTAAATATTCCTCGAATATTACCTTGTGACGATCGCTACAAATCCATATGGACGAACACGTCATTCATCGATTTCATTGCGAGGTATTTGACCTCTATGTGATATGTTTTGTAAACATTACATTCTTTTGAAAAGGCACACCATAAATGAATATTTAAATCAAAGGTTTTCGACATCTGATGATATCTACATATAGACAATCACCGTAAATAATAGTTTATAATAGTACTTCCGTTGACAATGAAGTCAAAATAAGATACATGGTGATGATTTGGTGAATGCAAAGTTTCCTTGAAAAATATGCCATGTAAGACTCCATGCACATAGCTTGTCTAACATATAAGCAAACAGCGGAAGACTTCTAGAAACCTGAGAATAAACATGCTAACAAGTGTCAACACAAAGGTTGGTGAGTTCATAGTTTTAATGTTGCGCATAATCTGTATATAAAGGTGGATCACAAGATTTCAGTTGTTTCATCCAGAAACGTTTATCAATAGATTATATAAAAGTGAATCACAAGATTTCAGTTGTTTCATCCAGAAACGTTTATCAATAGATTCTACGTAACAGAGCACCCTGGTAACTAAGCTTTAACGTTATAATGATAAATACCCCATTCGTTTTAATACACGCAAACTAACGTGTCATAAACTCAAATAACACACGTCCGTTAAAAGGCTAGCGCTCTAGCTCGGACGGGGATGTCAAGCTCTATGGATCCATATACTGTTATTCGCGCCCACCAGTCCATATCCTATGTACTGGCAGCTACTAGTTACCAAAGCTAAGGGATTTTCGGTTCAAACTCAGTGTAGAATTAAGTATGTACTTGTATCCATTGCGTTTAAAATAAATTGCATGTATTCTCAGCCCAAAAATATATATTGCAAAAGCAATTAAAAAGGGAGCAATGAAACTCACACCTTATAATTATTGTAAAACAGTTATTAAAGCATTTGCATATATTCTCAGCCCAAAAATGTAAAGGGTAAAAGGGATCATATGAAACTCACACTTTATAATTATTGTAAAACAGTTATTAAAGCATTTGCATGTATTCTCAGCTCAAAAATGTAAAGGGTAAAAGGGATCATATGAAACTCACCTTAGCAGCATATAAAGTCGTTCACCAAAATGTGATCGAAACTCGGATTACCAAATAACCGTAGATCTCAACGTATCAATATTGAGATTCAATATTGTAGGAAAGTACGTAGACACAACGGGGATGATAAACACTATGTTTGATTCATAAATATACCCCCGAACATTACCCATAACATCCTTGGCAATAACCCATAATTTCCTTAGCTCTATCCCGCTCGAAAACCATTTTGAAAGTGACACGCTCATAACCTCGTCGTAATATTTTATGTATAATATTACTAAAAATATTAAGATTAATAATAATAATAATCTTAATAATATAATAATAATAATAATAATAATAATAATAATAATAATAATAATAATAATAATAATAATAATAATAATAATAATTATAAAAGAAAATGAAGAACTGAAACAAAATCGGGCGAATTTATAGATTTGAGCCACCATCACCCACCATGCGATCGCATGGTTTCATAGGCATACGGCCATGCGATTGCATGGCCAACTGTCACCAGCCTGGTTCGTTTGTTTTTATCTTTGTCGACATAATATTATATTTATATATAATATATATAATTTATATAATTAATTATATATTATATTAAATTCACGTACATAGTTGACTTGTAATTTTCATTCCAATAAGTCGTACGTCGTCACTCGACTTATGTCCCGGTTCCGGTTTTTCGAACGTCCTTTCGTATACTGAGAAAACTTGTAATTTACGTTTCGTGAATCGTGTAGTGACCCGAACTTTTCCATGTTTATATATATTAATTTAGATTGATATTTACATGATTAAATGTTTTCAACATGTTAAGCAATCAAACTTGTTAAGACTTGATTAATTGAAATATGTTTCATATAGACAATTGACCACCCAAGTTGACCGGCGATTCACGAACGTTAAAACTTGTAAAAACGACATGACGATATATATATAGATATACATATGGTTAACATGAGATTATGATAAGTAAGTATCTCCATAAGTATATTAACAATGAGTTATATATATATAAACAAGACTACTAACTTAAGGATTTCGAAACGAGACATATATGTAACGATTATCGTTGTAACGACATTTAAATGTATATATATCATATTAAGATATATTAATATATCATAATATCATGATAATATAATAATTTAACATCTCATTAGATATAATAAACAATGGGTTAACAACATTAATTGAGATCGTTAACTTAAAGGTTTCAAAACAACACTTACATGTAACGACTAACGATGACTTAACGACTCAGTTAAAATGTATATACATGTAGTGTATTTAGATGTATTAAAATACTTTTGGAAGACTTCAAGACATATATCAAAACACTCATACTTAACGAAAATGGTTACAGTTACTTTCCCATTCTTTTCTTTCATCAAGAATTCTAGTCGTATTCTTACCCGTATTATACACAGCTTCAAAACGTACTTGCTATGGGTATATACCAATAGGAACTAGCATGGGATTCCACTCTTGATTATATCATGTATGAATAATCAATTTTAACTTCTACCATGAGCTAGTCAACTAACTAGAACTCCTTTTAACCACACTCACCACTCACCAATTACCACTCATCATTCACTCCATTTCACTTCTAATTCTCTTTCTAATTCTCTCTCAACACACACACACTATTATGAACGTATTTTTCCAGTAGTTAATCATCATCTTCATCAAAAATCACTTCAAGAATCAAGCTATAATCATCATAGGAAGAACACTTCAAGAACACTTTAAAAATCCCTTCAAGTTTACTAATTTACTTCCAAGCTTTCTAATCCATTCCAAGTAATCATCTAAGATCAAGAAACCTTTGTTATATACAGTAGGTTATCTTTCTTATTCAAGGTAATATTCATATTCAAACTTTGATTCAATTTCTATAACTATAAACTATCTTAATTCGAGTAAAAATCTTACTTGAACTTGTTTTTGTGTCATGATCCTACTTCAAGAACTTTCAAGCCATCCAAGATCCTTTGATGCTAGATCATTTCTTGTCACTTCCAGTAGGTTTACCTACTAAACTTGAGGTAGTAATGATGTTCATAACATCATTCGATTCATATATATAAAACTATCTTATTCGAAGGTTTAAACTCGTAATCACTAGAACAGTTAATTCTAAACTTGTTCGCAAACAAAAGTTAATCCTTCTAACTTGACTTTTAAAATTAACTAAACACATGTTCTATATCTATATGATATGCTAACTTAATGATTTAAAACCTGGAAACACGAAAAACACCGTAAAACCGGATTTACGCCGTCGTAGTAACACCGCGGGCTGTTTTGGGTTAGTTAATTAAAAACTATGATAAACTTTGATTTAAAAGTTGTTATTCTGAGAAAATGATTTTTATTATGAACATGAAACTATATCCAAAAATTATGGTTAAATTCAAAGTGGAAGTATGTTTTCTAAAATAGTCATCTAGACGTCGTTCTTTCGACTGAAATGACTACCTTTACAAAAATGACTTGTAACTTATTTTTCCGACTATAAACCTATACTTTTTCTGTTTAGATTCATAAAATAGAGTTTAATATGAAACTATAGCAATTTGATTCACTCAAAACGGATTTAAAATGAAGAAGTTATGGGTAAAACAAGATTGGATAATTTTTCTCATTTTAGCTACGTGAAAATTGGTAACAAATCTATTCCAACCATAACTTAATCAACTTGTATTGTATATTATGTAATCTTGAGATACCATAGACACGTATACAATGTTTCAACCTATCATGTCGACACATCTATATATATTTCGGAACAACCATAGACACTCTATATGTGAATGTTGGAGTTAGCTATACAGGGTTGAGGTTGATTCCAAAATATATATAGTTTGAGTTGTGATCAATACTGAGATACGTATACACTGGGTCGTGGATTGATTCAAGATAATATTTATCGATTTATTTCTGTACATCTAACTGTGGACAACTAGTTGTAGGTTACTAACGAGGACAGCTGACTTAATAAACTTAAAACATCAAAATATATTAAAAGTGTTGTAAATATATTTTGAACATACTTTAATATATATGTATATATTGTTATAGGTTCGTGAATCAACAGTGGCCAAGTCTTACTTCTCGACGAAGTAAAAAATCTGTGAAAGTGAGTTATAGTCCCACTTTTAAAATCTAATATTTTTGGGATGAGAATACATGCAGGTTTTATAAATGATTTATAAAATAGACACAAGTACGTGAAACTACATTCTATGGTTGAATTATCGAAATCGAATATGCCCCTTTTTATTAAGTCTGGTAATCTAAGAATTAGGGAACAGACACCCTAATTGACGCGAATCCTAAAGATAGATCTATTGGGCCTAACAAACCCCATCCAAAGTATCGGATGCTTTAGTACTTCGAAATTTATATCATATCCGAAGGGTGTCCCGGAATGATGGGGATATTCTTATATATGCATCTTGTTAATGTCGGTTACCAGGTGTTCACCATATGAATGATTTTTATCTCTATGTATGGGATGTATATTGAAATATGAAATCTTGTGGTCTATTGTTACAATTTGATATATATAGGTTAAACCTATAACTCACCAACATTTTTGTTGACGTTTAAAGCATGTTTATTCTCAGGTGAATAATAAGAGTTTCCGCTGTTGCATACTAAAATAAGGACAAGATTTGAAGTCCATGTTTGTATGATACTGTGTAAAAACTGCATTCAAGAAACTGATTTCGATGTAATATATTTGTATTGTAAACCATTATGTAATGGTCGTGTGTAAACAGGATATTTTAGATTATCATTATTTGATAATCTTCGTAAAGATTTTTAAACCTTTATTTATGAAATAAAGGTTATGGTTTGTTTTAAAAATGAATGCAGTCTTTGAAAAATGTCTCATATAGAGGTCAAAACCTCGCAACGAAATCAATTAATATGGAACGTTTTTAATCAATAAGAACGGGACATTTCAGTTGGTATCTGAGCGTTGGTCTTAGAGAACCAGAATTTTGCATTAGTGTGTCTTATTGAGTTTGTTAGGATGCATTAGTGAGTCTGGACTTCGACCGTGTTTACTTGAAAAATGATTGCTTAACAAATTTTGTTGGAAACTATATATTTTTAACATGTAAATATTATGTGATATATTAATCTCTTAACGCGTTTGATATTATGTGATAGATGGCTACCTCTAGAACAAGTCCCATTGACTCACCTAATAATAATGAAGAGTCAAATGTAAATTGGAATGATTCGTGGACTGATTCACAAGTTCCCGAAGAGGAACCGGAAGAAGAGTCGGAACCAGAAGAAGAATCGGAACCGGAAGAAGAATTGGAACCGGATGAAGAAATAGAACCGGTGGGGGAAATAATAAAATGGTTAAGTAAAAGAAAATCCTCAACCAACCGACCAAGGTTAATTATGGTCAATGGTGTTTCCGCTAAGGAAGCAAAATATTGGGAGGATTACCAATTCTCTGATGAATCGGATTCTGACGAGAATTCCGATGATGTTATAGAAATTACCCCAACTGAATTTAAAAAGGCAAAAGAAAATAATAAGGGAAAGGGCATAAAAATAGAGAAATCTAATTCCAACCCCGATGAACTTTATATGTATCGTCAACCCCCGAAGTCCTTAAGTTGTAACAATAACCCGGGAACCTCTAAACCACCAGGTTTTTCTAAACCAATGTGGAAAACGACGGCTCGTATTAGGGGAACATCATATATCCCTAGAAACTTGGCAAAACGAACCAAAACCGAAGAAGAAGAAGAAGAAACAAGCGAGTCGGAATAAGATAGTTGTATTCGTGTGGTGTAATATATGTGACAACCCGGAAATTTCCAACCAAATTTAAACTTTAATCTTTATATGTTTCCGACACAATAAGCAATATTTGTTAAGTTAAATTTCAAGAATTTTAAACTATGTTCATACATTCATTCAACTTCGACCAAGTTCCAACGATTCACGAACCATTAAACGAATATGATTATATATGTATATGTGTATATATATTATAACTTGAAACGTAAACGAAATATTATATTAAATACTTTATATGATTGTATCTGTTTCAAAATGTTTATCAATGGAATTAGAAGATAAGATCAACTGATTGAATTATCAGATATATTAAATTATGATTACAAGTCTCTGTTGAAAGGCCCACGTTGATTTGAGAAATCTTTCCATTTTAACAATATTAGGAAAATGGTAAAGTAATTTATAAATAAGAACAAATTGTCAATCATTGAGAACTAGACAAAGGATAGTGGAAGATTGAATCTCATAAAGACTCGATTGATCTATTTAGTTTCAAACGTACAAAAACGTTTTCAGTTTAAAAAGAACTTTATTATTAAAATGTATATAACTTTTATAAATATCTAGAACCACTTTTGACAACTCATTACTTAACTAGTATGATAAAGATAACGATATTTATATTTTATTTTATTAAATATATATAACGATTTAAATTAATATTATATATATTTATACGCGTATAATACGTACATAGTTTTATACTTTTACTATACTTAAACTTTACCTTTACTTTATTTTTACTTTACTTTAACTTTAATAATTCACTTTAATAATTCATACTTTAATAATTTATACATTAATAATTCACTTTAATAATTCATACTTTAATAATTCACTTTAATAATTCATACTTTAATAATTCACTTTAATAATTCATACTTTAATAATTCATTTTAATAATTCAAAAATCTATTATAAATAGAATTCAATAGGTTTCATTATTTCATAGAAACTTGAAAATATTTTTCTCTAAACTCTCTCAATCGATTTACATATATATATTTACTCCGTATTATTTCAAGATATTATTAGTATACATAAAATAGTACGACGGAGTGTTGTCCGAGTGATTTCGAAATTGTTTTTCGAGTAGGATAGGATTAAGGAAATTATGGGTTATAGCTATAGAGGTGATTGAGTATGGTTCATGGGTATGCTCGTGAGATCAATATAGTGTTTATCATTTCCGTTGCGTCTACGTACCTTTCCTGCAATATTGAATCTCAATATTGATACGTGAGTACTCATAATTTAACTTTTACATACTAATAGTGTATCCTTGACTAGTGCTCGAGTATTTAGGATTATGCATGCTTGTACTTTTGATATTGCCCTTAGACAGGTTAGGTTGAATCTTGAATTAGTTACACTTGCGGTTGAGATAAGGTATAAGATATGCATGTCCTTGGAAAGCTAGCGAAAAATTAAGAACTTTTCCTTTAGATATCGAATGGTTTCGATGAACGGATTAGAAGTTATAATCAATTGAATTTTCGATATTTTTATTAAAAATGATTATTATTATCGTCGTTTTTATCGTCGTTCTAGTTTTATCTTATTATTATCATTATTATTATCTTTATCAATAAAAGGGATTTATCATTAAAAATTGTTTTTTTATTACTATCGTTATTATCGTTAAAGTTATAATTAGTATTATTATTATTATTATCCAATTATTATTATTATTATTATTATTATTATTATTATTATTATTAGTATTATTATTATTATTATCATTATTAATATATATATATATATATATATATATATATATATATATATATATATCATTATTTAAAAATGGTTATTGTTATTGTTATTATTATTATTACTATATTATCATTAAGATAATTATTAGTATTATCGTTAATAATATTATAGTAACTATCATTATTAATATTAGTGTAATTAAAACAAATAATTGTAACACCTAAATATTTTGATTACTATTATTATCATTATTATGAACACGATATAAAAGACGATTAAAAGCTATTAAACGAAACGATTAGGAAATAATGAGTAAGAGTATCATGATGAAATTAAAATATTATAAGATATTAATTTAGATAAAATTATCGTTCTTATTATTTTTATCATTACTATTATTATTAAAAGTATCGTTAGTATTAAAACTATCATTTTAACAAAAAATATCATTTTAATAGAAATGTCATTGTTACTATAAAATATCATTATTATTATTATTTTAAATAGAATTATTATTTTAAAGATAATATTAAAAATTATCGTAAATATTAAAGTTATCATAATTAGAATTATCGTTTTATCATAATGTCATCTTAGTAATTATAAATATTGATATTTTTATAATAATAATTATTATTACAAAATAATACAACTTTTACTTACTATCATTATAGATATTATTTTATCAAATAAATATGTGATACAAACATATTTTACTACGTGTAATAACTTACTTTAATAATACCTATCATATTATCTTTATGATATTAAATGAACCCTATAAATTTTATTACTTAATATATATAAAAGTATATTTGATTATATAAATTTAATATAAAATTTTATTTATTAATAAATAAATTATATTATTTACTCTAATAAATCTTTTTAAAATATTTAAAAATATAAAACGACAATATTTAAACTATATATTAATCATGTATAGATTTTTAGAAATTATTTTGAGTCAAATTTACTTTTGTTGACTTTTGCATATTATTCTCGAGCATTAGGATTGTGGTACACTATGACTTGACCTAATTTGTTAGACAAATATTGACCAACATATAAATATATATAATTAATTTAGGTTCGTGAATCCGAGGCCAACCTTGCACTTGTTCAATGACGTTATATGTATTTTTACTACGAAATACAGTATGGTGAGTTTCATTTGCCTTTTTACCTTTTATATTTTTGGGCTGAGAATACATGCGCAACTTTTATAAATGTTTTACGAAATAGACACAAGTACGTGAAACTACATTCTATGGTTGAATTATCGAAATCGAATATGCCCCTTTTTATTAAGTCTGGTAATCTAAGAATTAGGGAACCGACACCCTAATTGACGCGAATCCTAAAGATAGATCTATTGGGCCTAACAAACCCCATCCAAAGTACCGGATGCTTTAGTACTTCGAAATTTATATCATGTCCGAAGGAGGATCCCGGAATGATAGGGGATATTCTTATATGTATCTAGTTAATGTCGGTTACCAGGTGTTCACCATATGAATGATTATTTTTGTCTCTATGCATGGGACGTATATTTATGAGAACTGAAAATGAAATTCTTGTGGTCTATTAAAATGATGGAAATAAATGATTATGATAAACTAATGAACTCACCAACCTTTTGGTTGACACTTTAAAGCATGTTTATTCTCAGGTGTTAAAGAAATCTTCCGCTGTGCATTTGCTCATTTTAAAGATATTACTTGGAGTCTTTCATAGCATATTTTGAAGAACGTTGCATTCGAGTCATTGAGTTCATCAAAGATTATTATTAAATCAATTTATAGTTGGATAGTGGATATTATGAAATGGTATGCATGCCTGTCAATTTTCGATGTAAAGAAAGTTTGTCTTTTAAAAACGAATGCAATGTTTGTAAAATGTATCATATAGAGGTCAAATACCTCGCAATGTAATCAACTATTGTGAATCGTTTATAATGTATATGAACGGGTCCTTTCAGTTGGTATCAGAGCGGTGGTCTTAGCGAACCAGGTCTGCATTAGTGTGTCTAACTGATAAGTCGATAGGATGCATTAGTGAGTCTGGACTTCGACCGTATCTGCATGTCAAAAGTTTTGCTTATCATTTTGTGTCGAAAATTAACTACTTATCATCCTCAGAAAATTACCTGCTTATCATTTTTAGTCTAAGACACGTCTTGCTGTATTGATTGCATGAATAGTGTATAGACAAAAATTCATATCTTAGCATATCTGCTAAATCATATCTTATCGTATCTGTTACTTTAAACTTTGCCTGACATATCCCGCAAAGTCCTCCGTAATCTACGAAATCTTTTGATCTATATATATATATATATATATATATATATATATATATATATATATATATATATATTCTATGTAATTAGAATACCATCCGTTAGCCAAAATCATTTCATATCGAAAAAAAAAATCCTTTATCCAATCGTACGAAATGGAATTCGTCATCAGTTCAAGTCACTCAGATTCCGAAATGGAATCCCATTCAAGCTCCGAAAGTAGTGTGACCGGAATAGATCAACCAATCAGTCATCACCTATTCTGGATGAATTGGGGATGGGTTCGTAGCCTCCTCAATCATTGGAGACAAGAAGAAGGTGATCCCTTCCATCCACCACATTGCCCTCTTGATGAAGAACCTGAAGCACTTACCGGCGAACCTGTCCGAAACACCATTTTCTCGCTCATTTCCAGAGTATCTCGTCACGATTATATATTACATCAAATTTTAGATTTTATTTATCCGCTCGTCCGAACCGACAATCACCCCGGTGTAATAGAAGAAGTCAACGAGCTTCGCGCTCGGGTAGTGGCTTTGGAGAATATGGTGCAGAGATTACAAACACCAGCAGCAGCATCAGCAGCATAACCAGTACCACCATCATCAACACCAACAGTACCATTACCACCTCCAACCACAACCGCGTCGTAAACCTCAACTTCACAATCTGTCCCACGAGCATCAACGTCATACGCACCATAGATACCAAGGAGTACCAACAACAATAACTGACGAAGTATTAATTCATAACTTCATTGGAGAAACATTCCGCGGCGATTATGTAATCTCTAAAGTCTTAGAGATTATCTAATCTAGCCCTAACCATAAATCAGTTAAGCGAACCAAAATGATGGAAGGAAGAGTAGAAACCCTGACAAAAATGGTGTGTGATTAACAAGCTAAACTTGCTTTACCAACAACATCAATAGTACCATCAGTGTTACCAGCATCGTCAGTACAGTCAACATCCGAATCAACAACACCGATAACATCACAAACTCCGTCAGTTCAAGAATCACTGTGGACATCATTACGAATCAATAACGTTTATATTGTATCAACAAGTTATGAAGAATTAACTCATTTCCTCTGAAGAAATTATATGTATATATATATATATATATATATATATATATTGAAATAAATCTTTCAGTGCTAAGCTATTGTGTTTGAATCTTAACTACTCGGTTAATTCATATTACAAATATGCAATAATGTACGTCCTTCGGCGCAACTTAACCAGCGTTAACTACAATCTCTGTCGCAATTCAACAAATTCCAATTCATAATAAATCAAGTATATATTTGATTTTACACTTTCATCATCAATGTACCCGAAACTTTTCAGATAACATCATTCGTACTTTGCGAAATTCACAAGAATTCCACGAACCGAACACCATACATCAACAAATAACGAAGTATTGATTCATAATTTTAATGTCATTAAACAAATACTGCGTAAAAGTTATGTACTTTTTAAAGCCTTTAGGGATTATTCAATTCTAGTTTCAACCGTAAATTAAATGAGTTTAATTTAACATTAACTCATTAAATCTATGTTACATCTGAAGAAAATATACATATATATATTTTCATAAAGACTGTAATAAAATTCTTTTGTACAAAATATTAATTGTGAAATTTTTTTTAACGGGTAGGTAATACCCGAGAGATATATAAATTCACAATTAATATGTTACATTCTTCGAATCTGATTCAGCAAATCATCCATTATACTCCCTACTTTCACAACAATATACATTCTTTTATAGAAATCAAAACAACCATACTCATTCAAAATTTAATTACATATTCTGATTTTGAAATCTCAAAATTTAACTTGAGATATGACCAAAATCATCACTCTTAGATCCTTACATCTTTCACAAGCTATATTTTGACTTCAAAACTGTGTTAGAACATCAAATGTATGTTAACGATTACAATCCGTGTTCAAACCCTTCGAAAATTTCTGAAGACACTTCGAATGATGAGCAATCGAGATGATGATCCAACCACATGTTACCCACAGTTATGTACCCGAAAAACTCTTAAAACCAAAGTAAAAGTTTAAACAACGTATCCGCGTCAGATTCTTTGGCATTTATTAGCAAAAATAACTTTGCGACTCCTATTCAAAGTAGCCAGTTTTGTCACAGCTCCAGCAAGTCAACTTCGACTTTTCAGTCAGACTAACCTTATTATAACCTTGAGATATACACCATCGTTACCAGGGAACCTTTTACATTCCACCATATTATTAGCAGATGTACCAACAACTTCATTACCCTTTGACTTTAGCCTCTCCAAAAAGTCATCATAATTATTCATTGAAACCCCATCATTTACTCATTCGCATCTTGTAATGAGAATTGCCATACGAATCATTGGGAATTAGCAATCAGTATTTTGAAATCTTGCAGCATGTCTGCGCCAACAGTTATATGTGTATATATAACGTCTATCTTCTGGACTTAATTTGAATGTGAAGTTTCTGAAAAACACTCCGAACTACGAATTGGTTCTCCGAAAATGGAAAAAATGCTGATGAAGCAGCAAAAACTATAAACGACTTTAAATGGTAAAAGCTGGATGATAATGATGAAGTGTGCTGGCAAAGCGCAGAAAAAGAGAAGTTTTGGAACTGGAAAATGGATTGAGCAAAGTAGGAAGGAGGCTGTGGACAAATTACAAAGACTGAACCTTGACTTTAAAGGATCCAAATGATTCAGTACCTACTGAAGTCATTAGCGAATACCTTGCTCCTGACTCTAAACCCCTGCGGACAATATTCTTCATCATCCCCTGATATTAGAAATTCTAAAATATCATCATATCTTTCATTATAAATATCCTCCATATTTCTGAAGATATTTTCTTAATTTTTCTTATTTGAAATCATTTACCTCTTCGCGCTATCTGTATTACATCATAAAAGAAACTATTTTAGTTTCTAAATTCTGAAAGATTCAAGTTTAAAATAGGAATATTTTGAAGTAGTGTTGAGAACTGAAGCATGAATTAGTATAATATAATGACACTTGATCAATGTGATTATATTACAGTAAGTCATGCTGAGTTTCTAAATGGAACGTGATGATTCACAGATCATAACATCATCATGTGCCATGTTATACGACTCTTGTATTCTATTTAACCTCTAAAATATCAAAAAAATATTTCTTGATGATTCGGCCTTTTCCAAGGTATTCTAGTAATTTGACAAGTCAAGATCGTGCCATCACAATTTCCTTCCTAGAACATTAACAATGTTCATTCCGAAATTCATATCTGTGAATTCTGGACCATTACAAGCGGTGCTTAATCGCAAGAAGAAGAAACGAAAGGACAAAACTCCGAAATAGAAATTGGGGTATAAATTGCAGCAAATAAAAGAGAGCATTAACTGTGAATGATAATGATTATAGAAGACAGAAGCAGAGACTTTGAAATATAAGGGAACATATAAAGCTCAACGACAAACCAGAAATTATAAACCATATATCGATGCATATAGCAATATAAAGACACGGGAGAACTAGAAACACTATAAACCCAAGAGTATAGTAGAAGTAAATAGATTCTTCCGGCGGTAGATGAAAAAGAAGAATGACCGATATGAAAGTTAGAAGTATATCGAGAATCAGAGCTGGATGGAGCATATTGATGAATACTTTAAAATATGAGTTGAGGGGGAAAGAATAGAAGGTGATGAAACATGACTAGGAACTTAGAAATCAACAGATTTAACTCACACAATGGCAGAATAAGTGAATCAAACCCTCTAGTGAATAGGTTAAGTTTTTTTTGATTAATTTAGTCAAACCACAACTAAATCAAGTGTGATTAGATCAACACCTAGAGCTATTATTCACCACATGGGTGATTTGGACTGAGAGAGAATCGGAGGAGCTCACTAGATCTGAGTGTGTGTAACAAATAAGAGGCTTAACCTAAAATGAAGAACATAAGACTTTATATACCCCTGCTGTTGACTCACCCATACGATTCATTCATCACACATACGAGTTGGCTTCATCAGCCGTACGGGTGATCACTCACTCGTGTCTTCTCATTTAGGTTGTAATTGTGACTTAGCTCAGCATCAACCGTGCGTATGAGCCTGTCAGCCGTACTAGTGAGGCTTCACTCGTACGTCTGACTAAGTCTAACATAGTCAAACATCTAAATCTCGTTCCTACAGTTCCTGTAACCACATACAAACACAGGATAATAATGAGCAATCATGGTGGCCTGTAAACTGTTGTACCTGCAATGGACGTGGGTAGATGTCTAGGGACTTGCATAAAATGCATCACCAGAAGGTGTGAGTTGTAAGGAAACGAAGGAGGTGAATTTATAAGAAAATCTCCGACAGAATAATTAAAATGGACGATCGCATTTAAAGCGGATCCTAATTTCCTTGATTACCGGAGAGTCAAATCTTATTAAGAAGATTTTCTTCAAATCCCTTGAAATCTGGGAATCAATCATATCTACGTCAAATGATAAGATGAATCTACACTTACTCATTTCACTCTTCTATGTTAGCTTCATTCGTACTCTTCATATAAATGGATTGTTTATCCAAATTATTCGCTGATGATAAAACTCTAATTTTCAGCCCGTATGTATCATGAAAACATACTTATTATCATTCACGACCTTTCCACTTAAATTTCGGGACGAAATTTCTTTAACGGGTAGGTACTGTGACAACCCGGAAATTTCCAACCAAATTTAAACTTTAATCTTTATATGTTTCCGACACAATAAGCAATATTTGTTAAGTTAAATTTCAAGAATTTTAAACTATGTTCATACATTCATTCAACTTCGACCAAGTTCCAACGATTCACGAACCATTAAACGAATATGATTATATATGTATATGTGTATATATATTATAACTTGAAACGTAAACGAAATATTATATTAAATACTTTATATGATTGTATCTGTTTCAAAATGTTTATCAATGGAATTAGAAGATAAGATCAACTGATTGAATTATCAGATATATTAAATTATGATTACAAGTCTCTGTTGAAAGGCCCACGTTGATTTGAGAAATCTTTCCATTTTAACAATATTCGGAAAATGGTAAAGTAATTTATAAATAAGAACAAATTGTCAATCATTGAGAACTAGACAAAGGATAGTGGAAGATTGAATCTCATAAAGACTCGATTGATCTATTTAGTTTCAAACGTACAAAAACGTTTTCAGTTTAAAAAGAACTTTATTATTAAAACGTATATAACTTTTATAAATATCTAGAACCACTTTTGACAACTCATTACTTAACTACTATGATAAAGATAACGATATTTATATTTTATTTTATTAAATATATATAACGATTTAAATTAATATTATATATATTTATACGCGTATAATACGTATATAGTTTTATACTTTTACTATACTTAAACTTTACCTTTACTTTATTTTTACTTTACTTTAACTTTAATAATTCACTTTAATAATTCATACTTTAATAATTTATACTTTAATAATTCACTTTAATAATTCATACTTTAATAATTCACTTTAATAATTCATACTTTAATAATTCACTTTAATAATTCATACTTTAATAATTCATTTTAATAATTCAAAAATCTATTATAAATAGAATTCAATAGGTTTCATTATTTCATAGAAACTTGAAAATATTTTTCTCTAAACTCTCTCAATCGATTTACATATATATATTTACTCCGTATTATTTCAAGATATTATTAGTATACATAAAATATTACGACGGAGTGTTGTCCGAGTGATTTCGAAATTGTTTTTCGAGTAGGATAGGATTAAGGAAATTATGGGTTATAGCTATAGAGGTGATTGAGTATGGTTCATGGGTATGCTCGTGAGGTCAATATAGTGTTTATATTTTCCGTTGCGTCTACGTACCTTTCCTGCAATATTGAATCTCAATATTGATACGTGAGTACTCATAATTTAACTTTTACATACTAATAGTGTATCCTTGACTAGTGCTCGAGTATTTAGGATTATGCATGCTTGTACTTTTGATATTGCCCTTAGACAGGTTAGGTTGAATCTTGAATTAGTTACACTTGCGGTTGAGATAAGGTATAAGATATGCATGTCCTTGGAAAGCTAGCGAAAAATTAAGAACTTTTCCTTTAGATATCGAATGGTTTCGATGAACGGATTATAAGTTATAATCAATTGAATTTTCTATATTTTTATTAAAAATGATTATTATTATCGTCGTTTTTATCGTCGTTCTAGTTTTATCTTATTATTATCATTATTATTATCTTTATCAATAAAAGGGATTTATCATTAAAAATTGTTTTTTTATTACTATCGTTATTATCGTTAAAGTTATAATTAGTATTATTATTATTATTATCCAATTATTATTATTATTATTATTATTATTATTATTATTATTATTATTATTATTATCATTATTAATATATATATATATATATATATATATATATATATATATATATATATATATATATATATATATATATATATATATATATATATATATATATATATATATATATATATATATATATATATATATATATATCATTATTTAAAAATGGTTATTGTTATTGTTATTATTATTATTACTATATTATCATTAAGATAATTATTAGTATTATCGTTAATAATATTATAGTAACTATCATTATTAATATTAGTGTAATTAAAACAAATAATTGTAACACCTAAATATTTTGATTACTATTATTATCATTATTATGAACACGATATAAAAGATGATTAAAAGCTATTAAACGAAACGATTAGGAAATAATGAGTAAGAGTATCATGATGAAATTAAAATATTATAAGATATTAATTTAGATAAAATTATCGTTCTTATTATTTTTATCATTACTATTATTATTAAAAGTATCGTTAGTATTAAAACTATCATTTTAACAAAAATTATCATTTTAATAGAAATGTCATTGTTACTATAAAATATCATTATTATTATTATTATTATTATTTTAAATAGAATTATTATTTTAAAGATAATATTAAAAATTATCGTAAATATTAAAGTTATCATAATTAGAATTATCGTTTTATCATAATGTCATCTTAGTAATTATAAATATTGATATTTTTATAATAATAATTATTATTACAAAATAATACAACTTTTACTTACTATCATTATAGATATTATTTTATCAAATAAATATGTGATACAAACATATTTTACTACGTGTAATAACTTACTTTAATAATACCTATCATATTATCTTTATGATATTAAATGAACCCTATAAATTTTATTACTTAATATATATAAAAGTATATTTGATTATATAAATTTAATATAAAATTTTATTTATTAATAAATAAATTATATTATTTACTCTAATAAATCTTTTTAAAATATTTAAAAATATAAAACGATGATATTTAAACTATATATTAATCATGTATAGATTTTTAGAAATTATTTTAAGTCAAATTTACTTTTGTTGACTTTTGCATATTAGTCTCGAGCATTAGGATTGTGGTACACTATGACTTGACCTAATTTGTTAGAAAAATATTGACCAACATATAAATATATATAATTAATTTAGGTTCGTGAATCCAAGGCCAACCTTGCACTTGTTCAATGACGTTATATGTATTTTTACTACGAAATACAGTATGGTGAGTTTCATTTGCCTTTTTACCTTTTATATTTTTGGGCTGAGAATACATGCGCAACTTTTATAAATGTTTTACGAAATAGACACAAGTACGTGAAACTACATTCTATGGTTGAATTATCGAAATCGAATATGCCCCTTTTTATTAAGTCTGGTAATCTAAGAATTAGGGAACAGACACCCTAATTGACGCGAATCCTAAAGATAGATCTATTGGGCCTAACAAACCCCATCCAAAGTACCGGATGCTTTAGTACTTCGAAATTTATATCATGTCCGAAGGAGGATCCCGGAATGATAGGGGATATTCTTATATGTATCTAGTTAATGTCGGTTACTAGGTGTTCACCATATGAATGATTATTTTTGTCTCTATGCATGGGACGTATATTTATGAGAACTGAAAATGAAATTCTTGTGGTCTATTAAAATGATGGAAATAAATGATTATGATAAACTAATGAACTCACCAACATTTTGGTTGACACTTTAAAGCATGTTTATTCTCAGGTGTTAAAGAAATCTTCCGCTATGCATTTGCTCATTTTAAAGATATTACTTGGAGTCTTTCATAGCATATTTTGAAGAACGTTGCATTCGAGTCATTGAGTTCATCAAAGATTATTATTAAATCAATTTATAGTTGGATAGTGGATATTATGAAATGGTATGCATGCCTGTCAATTTTCGATGTAAAGAAAGTTTGTCTTTTAAAAACGAATGCAATGTTTGTAAAATGTATCATATAGAGGTCAAATACCTCGCAATGTAATCAACTATTGT
The DNA here is from genome assembly GCF_046630445.1 of Rutidosis leptorrhynchoides. Taxonomy (NCBI): domain Eukaryota; kingdom Viridiplantae; phylum Streptophyta; class Magnoliopsida; order Asterales; family Asteraceae; genus Rutidosis; species Rutidosis leptorrhynchoides. The sequence goes on along the minus strand of NC_092337.1, from coordinate 77,827,937 downwards.
GAATCGTTTATAATGTATATGAACGGGTCCTTTCAGTTGGTATCAGAGCGGTGGTCTTAGCGAACCAGGTCTGCATTAGTGTGTCTAACTGATAAGTCGATAGGATGCATTAGTGAGTCTGGACTTCGACCGTATCTGCATGTCAAAAGTTTTGCTTATCATTTTGTGTCGAAAATTAACTACTTATCATCCTCAGAAAATTACCTGCTTATCATTTTTAGTCTAAGACACGTCTTGCTGTATTGATTGCATGAATAGTGTATAGACAAAAATTCATATCTTAGCATATCTGCTAAATCATATCTTATCGTATCTGTTACTTTAAACTTTGCCTGACATATCCCGCAAAGTCCTCCGTAATCTACGAAATCTTTTGATCTATATATATATATATATATATATATATATATATATATATATATATATATATATATATATATATATATATATATATATATATATATATATATATATATATATATATATATATATATATATATATATTCTATGTAATTAGAATACCATCCGTTAGCCAAAATCATATCATATCGAAAAAAAAAAAAATCCTTTATCCAATCGTACGAAGACCAAGGATGGGAAGTAGTCCTAGTAAAACCAGAATGCATGACTTGTTTCTGGACGTATGAATTACGTGTCTTTATTGCCTTTGCTGAACGACTTGTGTACTAGCTAGAATTATCTTCACAACCATCTTGTATCAAATTTATTGTGTGCTATATTTCATGCTATATGTAAAATAAGCGGTATTGTAAGTTTGTAAAATATTGTGTAAAAGTTTGAACGCGAAATATTATTATAATCAGTTTTTCATATAGAATTGTAGTAGTTGAATTGTATATTAGCTAATAAGTATGAACTTAACGGGTAGGTACTACCCGAATTTAAACTTATAAAATGCTAATATGAAGAAAAAGCTTTTATAAATGAGTTCATATTATGCTACGAAATACTATTAACTACTCTTAATATTCTGTATGATTAACTTGTTCCATTTGACTATTTTGAAGGAAATGGCACCGACTACTCGACACACCGTGAATATGAATGAAGAGGAATTCCGTACTTTTCTAGCTTCAAACATAGCCGCAGTACAGACTGCGCTACATACCAACAATAACCTTGGATCTAGCAGTACAGGAAATCGTGTAGGATGCACCTACAAAGAATTCACTGCCTGCAAACCTTTGGAATTTGATGGAACCGAAGGACCGATCGGATTGAAACGGTGGACCGAGAAGGTCGAATCGGTGTTTGCCATAAGTAAGTGTACTGAAGAGGACAAAGTAAAGTACGATACGCATACCTTCACAGGTTCTGCGTTAACATGGTGGAATACCTATCTAGAGCAAGTGGGACAAGACGATGCGTACGCACTACCGTGGTCAGCATTCAAGCACTTGATGAACGAGAAGTACCGTCCCAGAACTGAGGTCAATAAGCTCAAGACAGAACTTAGAGGGTTACGAACCCAAGGATTTGATATTACCACGTACGAAAGACGATTCACAGAATTGTGCCTATTGTGTCCGGGAGCATTCGAAGATGAGGAAGAGAAGATCAACGCGTTTGTGAAAGGATTACCGGAAAGAATCCAAGAAGATATAAGTTCACACGAGCCCGCCTCCATACAACATGCATGTAGAATGGCTCACAAACTAGTGAACCAGATTGAAGAAAGAATTAAAGAACAGACTGCTGAAGAGGCCAATGTGAAGCAAGTCAAAAGAAAGTGGGAGGAAAACGGTGATAAGAATCACCAATACAACAACAACAGCAATTACAACAATAATCGCAACAATTATCCCAACAATCGCAACATCAATCGCAACTACAACAAATGGCCCAACAACAACAACAACAACAACAACAACAACAACAACAACAACAACAACAACAAGAACAGCAACTACAACAATCATCCCAACAACAATAATAACCGCAACAACAACAACAATCAGAAGCAGCTATGCCAAAGGTGTGAAAAGTATCACTCGGGGTTCTGCACCAAATTTTGCAACAAGTGTAAAAGAAATGGTCATAGCGCGGTGAAGTGTGAGGTCTACGGACCAGGGGTTAATAGAACGAAAGGAACAAATGGTGTCGGAACGAGTAATGGCGGAGCAAGTAGTGTCGGAGCAAGTTATGCCAATGTAGTTTGTTATAAATGTGGAAAACTGGGCCACATTATTAGAAATTGCCCGAACCAGGAGAACACGAATGGACAAGGCCGCGGAAGAGTTTTCAATATTAATGCGGCATAGGCACAGGAAGACCCGGAGCTTGTTACGGGTACGTTTCTTATTGACAATAAATCTGCTTACGTTTTATTTGATTCGGGTGCGGATAGAAGCTATATGAGTAGAGATTTTTGTGCTAAATTAAGTTGTCCATTGACGCCTTTGGATAGTAAATTTTTACTCGAATTAGCAAATGGTAAATTAATTTCAGCAGATAATATATGTCGGAATCGAGAAATTAAACTGGTTAGCGAAACATTTAAGATTGACTTGATACCAGTAGAGTTAGGGAGTTTTGATGTGATAATCGGTATGGACTGGTTGAAAGAAGTGAAAGCAGAGATCGTTTGTTACAAAAATGCAATTCGCATTATACGAGAAAAAGGAAAACCCTTAATGGTGTACGGAGAAAAGGGCAACACGAAGCTACATCTTATTAGTAATTTGAAGTCACAAAAACTAATAAGAAAAGGTTGCTATGCTGTTCTAGCACACGTCGAGAAAGTACAAACTGAAGAAAAGAGCATCAATGATGTTCCCGTCGCAAAAGAATTTCCCGATGTATTTCCGAAAGAATTACCGGGATTACCCCCACATCGATCCGTTGAATTTCAAATAGATCTTGTACCAGGAGCTGCACCAATAGCTCGTGCTCCTTACAGACTCGCACCCATCGAGATGAAAGAACTGCAAAGCAAATTACAAGAACTTTTAGAGCATGGTTTCATTCGACCAAGCACATCACCGTGGGGAGCTCCTGTTTTGTTTGTCAAGAAGAAATATGGTACATTCAGGTTGTGTATCGACTACCGAGAGTTGAACAAACTTACCATCAAGAACCGCTACCCACTACCGAGAATCGACGACTTATTTGATCAACTACAAGGCTCGTCTGTTTATTCAAAGATTGACTTACATTCCGGGTATCATCAAATGCGGGTGAAAGAAGATGATATTCCAAAGACTGCTTTCAGAACACGTTACGGTCATTACGAGTTTATGGTCATGCCATTTGGTTTAACTAATGCACCAGCTGTGTTCATGGACCTTATGAATCGAGTGTGTGGACCATACCTTGACAAGTTTGTAATTGTTTTCATTGATGACATACTTATTTACTCAAAGAATGACCAAGAACACGGTGAACATTTGAGAAAGGTGTTAGAAGTATTGAGGAAAGGAAGAATTGTACGCTAAATTTTCAAAGTGTGCATTTTGGTTGGAAGAAGTTCAATTCCTCGGTCACATAGTGAACAAAAAAGGTATTAAGGTGGATCCGGCAAAGATAGAAACTGTTGAAAAGTGGAAAACCCCGAAAACTCCGAAACACATACGCCAGTTTTTAGGACTAGCTGGTTACTACAGAAGGTTCATCCAAGACTTTTCCAGAATTGCAAAACCCTTGACTGCATTAACGCATAAAGGGAAGAAATTTGAATGGAAGGATGAACAAGAGAAAGCATTTCAGTTATTGAAGAAAAAGCTAACTATGGCACCTATATTGTCATTGCCTGAAGGGAATGATGATTTTGTGATTTATTGTGATGCATCAAAGCAAGGTCTCGGTTGTGTATTAATGCAACGAACGAAGGTGATTGCTTATGCATCTAGACAATTGAAGATTCATGAGCAAAATTATACGACGCATGATTTGGTATTAGGCGCGGTTGTTTTTGCATTAAAGACTTGGAGGCACTACTTATATGGGGTCAAAAGTATTATATATACCGACCACAAAAGTCTTCAACACATATTTAATCAGAAACAACTGAATATGAGGCAGCGTAGGTGGATTGAATTGTTGAATGATTATGACTTTGAGATTCGTTACCACCCGGGGAAGGCAAATGTGGTAGCCGATGCCTTGAGCAGGAAGGACAGAGAACCCATTCGAGTAAAATCTATGAATATAATGATTCATAATAACCTTACTACTCAAATAAAGGAGGCGCAACAAGGAGTTTTAAAAGAAGGAAATTTAAAGGATGAAATACCCAAAGGATCGGAGCAGCATCTTAATATTCGGGAAGACGGAACCCGGTATAGGGCTGAAAGGATTTGGGTACCAAAATTTAGAGATATGAGAGAAATGGTACTTAGAGAAGCTCATAAAACCAGATACTCAATACATCCTGGAATGGGGAAGATGTACAAGGATCTCAAGAAACATTTTTGGTGGCCGGGTATGAAAGCCGATGTTGCTAAATACGTAGGAGAATGTTTGACGTGTTCTAAGGTCAAAGCTGAGCATCAGAAACCATCAGGTCTACTTCAACAACCCGAAATCCCAGAATGGAAATGGGAAAACATTACCATGGATTTCATCACTAAATTGCCAAGGACTGCAAGTGGTTTTGATACTATTTGGGTAATAGTTGATCGTCTCACCAAATCAGCACACTTCCTGCCAATAAGAGAAGATGACAAGATGGAGAAGTTAGCACGACTGTATTTGAAGGAAGTCGTCTCCAGACATGGAATACCAATCTCTATTATCTCTGATAGGGATGGCAGATTTATTTCAAGATTCTGGCAGACATTACAGCAAGCATTAGGAACTCGTCTAGACATGAGTACTGCCTATCATCCACAAACTGATGGGCAGAGCGAAAGGACGATACAAACGCTTGAAGACTTGCTACGAGCATGTGTTATTGATTTCGGAAACAGTTGGGATCGACATCTACCATTAGCAGAATTTTCCTACAACAACAGCTACCATTCAAGCATTGAGATGGCGCCGTTTGAAGCACTTTATGGTAGAAAGTGCAGGTCTCTGATTTGTTGGAGTGAAATAGGGGATAGACAGATTACGGGTCCGGAGATTATACAAGAAACTACCGAGAAGATCATCCAAATTCAACAACGGTTGAAAACCGCCCAAAGTCGACAAAAGAACTATGCTGACATTAAAAGAAAAGATATAGAATTTGAAATTGGAGAGATGTTCATGCTTAAAGTTTCACCTTGGAAAGGCGTTGTTCGATTTGGTAAAAGAGGGAAATTAAATCCAAGGTATATTGGACCATTCAAGATTATTGATCGTGTCGGACCAGTAGCTTACCGACTTGAGTTACCTCAACAACTCGCGGCTGTACATAACACTTTCCACGTCTCGAATTTGAAGAAATGTTTTGCTAAAGAAGATCTCACTATTCCGTTAGATGAAATCCAAATCAACGAAAAACTCCAATTCATCGAAGAACCCGTCGAAATAATGGATCGTGAGGTTAAAAGACTTAAACAAAACAAGATACCAATTGTTAAGGTTCGATGGAATGCTCGTAGAGGACCTGAGTTCACCTGGGAGCGTGAAGATCAGATGAAGAAGAAATACCCGCATCTATTTCCAGAAGATTCGTCAACACCTTCAACAGCTTAAAATTTCGGGATGAAATTTATTTAACGGGTAGGTACTGTAGTGACCCGAACTTTTCCATGTTTATATATATTAATTGAGATTGATATTTACATGATTAAATATTTTCAACATGTTAAGCAATCAAACTTGTTAAGACTTGATTAATTGAAATATGTTTCATATAGACAATTGACCACCCAAGTTGACCGGCGATTCACGAACGTTAAAACTTGTAAAAACGACATGACGATATATATATGGATATACATATGGTTAACATGAGATTATTATAAGTAAGTATCTCCATAAGTATATTAACAATGAGTTATATATATATATAAACAAGACTACTAACTTAAGGATTTCGAAACGAGACATATATGTAACGATTATCATTGTAACGACATTTAAATGTATATATATCATATTAAGATATATTAATATATCATAATATCATGATAATATAATAATTTAACATCTCATTAGATATAATAAACAATGTGTTAACAACATTAATTGAGATCGTTAACTTAAAGGTTTCAAAACAACACTTACATGTAACGACTAACGATGACTTAACGACTCAGTTAAAATGTATATACATGTAGTGTATTTAGATGTATTAAAATACTTTTGGAAGACTTCAAGACATATATCAAAACACTCATACTTAACGAAAATGGTTACAGTTACTTTCCCATTCTTTTCTTTCATCAAGAATTCTAGTCGTATTCTTACCCGTATTATACACAGCTTCAAAACGTACTTACTATGGGTATATACCAATAGGAACTAGCATGGGATTCCTCTCTTGATTATGTCATGTATGACTAATCAATTTTAACTTCTACCATGAGCTAGTCAACTAACTAGAACTCCTTTTAACCCCACTCACCACTCACCAATTACCACTCATCATTCACTCCATTTCACTTCCAATTCTCTTTCTAATTCTCTCTCAACACACACACACACACACACACTATTATGAACATATTTTTCCAGTAGTTAATCATCATCTTCATCAAAAATCACTTCAAGAATCAAGCTATAATCATCATAGGAAGAACACTTTAAGAACACTTCAAAAATCCCTTCAAGTTTACTAATTTACTTCCAAGCTTTCTAATCCATTCCAAGTAATCATCTAAGATCAAGAAACCTTTGTTATATACAGTAGGTTATCTTTCTTATTCAAGGTAATATTCATATTCAAACTTTGATTCAATTTCTATAACTATAAACTATCTTAATTCGAGTAAAAATCTTACTTGAACTTGTTTTTGTGTCATGATCCTACTTCAAGAACTTTCAAGCCATCCAAGATCCTTTGAAGCTAGATCATTTCTTGTCACTTCCAGTAGGTTTACCTACTAAACTTGAGGTAGTAATGATATTCATAACATCATTCGATTCATATATATAAAACTATCTAATTCGAAGGTTTAAACTCGTAATCACTAGAACATAGTTTAGTTAATTCTAAACTTGTTCGCAAACAAAAGTTAATCCTTCTAACTTGACTTTTAAAATTAACTAAACACATATTCTATATCTATATGATATGCTAACTTAATGATTTAAAACCTGAAAACACGAAAAACACCGTAAAACCGGATTTACGCCGTCGTAGTAACACCGCGGGCTGTTTTGGGTTAGTTAATTAAAAACTATGATAAACTTTGATTTAAAAGTTGTTATTCTGAGAAAATGATTTTTATTATGAACATGAAACTATATCTAAAAATTATAGTTAAACTCAAAGTGGAAGTATGTTTTCTAAAATGGTCATCTAGACGTCGTTCTTTCGACTGAAATGACTACCTTTACAAAAATGACTTGTAACTTATTTTTCCGACTATAAACCTATACTTTTTCTGTTTAGATTCATAAAATAGAGTTCAATATGAAACCATAGCAATTTTATTCACTCAAAACGGATTTAAAATGAAGAAGTTATGGGTAAAACAAGATTGGATAATTTTTCTCATTTTAGCTACGTGAAAATTGGTAACAAATCTATTCCAACCATAACTTAATCAACTTCTATTGTATATTATGTAATCTTGAGATACCATAGACACGTATACAATGTTTCGACCTATCATGTCGACACATCTATATATATTTCGGAACAACCATAGACACTCTATATGTGAATGTTGGAGTTAGCTATACAGGGTTGAGGTTGATTCCAAAATATATATAGTTTGAGTTGTGATCAATACTGAGATACGTATACACTGGGTCGTGGATTGATTCAAGATAATATTTATCGATTTATTTCTGTACATCTAACTGTGGACAACTAGTTGTAGGTTACTAACGAGGACAGCTGACTTAATAAACTTAAAACATCAAAATATATTAAAAGTGTTGTAAATATATTTTGAACATACTTTAATATATATGTATATATTGTTATAGGTTCATGAATCAATAGTGGCCAAGTCTTACTTCTCGACGAAGTAAAAAATCTGTGAAAGTGAGTTATAGTCCCACTTTTAAAATCTAATATTTTTGGGATGAGAATACATGCAGGTTTTATAAATGATTTACAAAATAGACACAAGTACGTGAAACTACATTCTATGGTTGAATTATCGAAATCGAATATGCCCCTTTTTATTAAGTCTGGTAATCTAAGAATTAGGGAACAGACACCCTAATTGATGCGAATCCTAAAGATAGATCTATTGGGCCTAACAAACCCCATCCAAAGTATCGGATGCTTTAGTACCTCAAAATTTATATCATATCCGAAGGGTGTCCCGGAATGATGGGGATATTCTTATATATGCATCTTGTTAATGTCGGTTACCAGGTGTTCACCATATGAATGATTTTTATCTCTATGTATGGGATGTATATTGAAATATGAAATCTTGTGGTCTATTGTTACAATTTGATATATATAGGTTAAACCTATAACTCACCAACATTTTTGTTGACGTTTAAAGCATGTTTATTCTCAGGTGAATACTAAGAGCTTCCGCTATTGCATACTAAAATAAGGACAAGATTTGGAGTCCATGTTTGTATGATACTGTGTAAAAAGTGCATTTAAGAAACTGATTTCGATGTAACATATTTGTATTGTAAACCATTATGTAATGGTCGTGTGTAAACAGGATATTTTAGATTATCATTATTTGATAATCTACGTAAAGCTTTTTAAACCTTTATTTATGAAATAAAGGTTATTGTTTTTTTTAAAAATGAATGCAGTCTTTGAAAAACGTCTCATATAGAGGTCAAAACCTCGCAACGAAATCAATTAATATGGAACGTTTTTAGTCAATAAGAACGGGACATTTCAAATCGTACCTTTGTCAAAATATAGTCTTAAATCATTGATGTTTCGCGAGGTGTATACTAAATAGCTATTAATTTTTGCAAGAAATACTATTAAATACGATACAATTTTACACAAGATATTTATTTATTTAGAGAATGGATATACTTAAACCTTGCTACAACACTTATAGGCAGTGTACCTAATCGTACAGTAGTGTAGTTTTTAGTAAGTCCGGTTCGTTCCACAGGGAATCTTTTTAAACAAAGCTTAACGCTATATTAGTTTACTTTTATAAAAATATAAATATATATATAAGTAATATTATTATTATAAAGGGGGGTTTTTACCGTTTAATGACCGATTTGTCGATTTTAAAACTTTAGTCGCAGTTAAAACCAAATGTAAAATATTAAAAATAAATACAAGACTTAAATTAAAGCGTAAAGTAAATGACGATAATGAAATTGCAAATAATAAAAGTGCGATAAAATAAACTTGCGGTAATTAAAAAGTACGATAATTAAAAGTGCAATTAAATAAAATAACAATAAATAAAAGTGCTATAATTAGAAGTGCAATTAAATATAAAATAAAGGAAATTAAATATGAAATAAAAGAATTATGCTTATTTAAACTTCCGTAATCATGATGTTTGACGTGTTGATTTTAGTTTTATGCCCATGGGTTAATTGTCCTTTGTCCTGGATTATTTAATATGTCCGTCTGGTTTTTGTCCATAACAGTCCATCAGTCATAAATATAAAGTGCGAGTATCCTCGTCAAATTATCCTTATACCCGAAGTTAAATATTCCAACTAATTGTGGACTTAAACTGTAACAAGATTTTAATACTTTGTTTAATAATTACACCAGGATGTCGACTGAGTGTAACCCAAGGTTTTAATATTTTGTTATCAATTATACCAAGTATCCTTGTACATAATTTCACCCCTGTTTTAATTATTCTAGTGACTATTAATCCATTCCCATGTCCGGTTAAATGAACGATTATTCGTACATATAAATACCCCGCCCATCGTGTCCGATCGAGTGTATATGGTAATTTATAGGGACGCCCAATTGTAAATCTTTATATTAATATTAACAAACTATCATTTAGTTAAACAAATATAAAGCCCATTAATAGCCCATAATCTAATTTCCACAAGTGTCGTTCTTTTGTCCAAACCCCAATTATGGTACAAAGCCCAATTACCCAATTTTAGTAATTAGCCCAACATCATGATTACTTCGGATTAAATAAGCATAATAATAACTTAGCTACGAGACATTAAATTAAAAAGATTGAACATAACTTACAATGATTAAAAATAGCGTAGCGTTACACGGACAGAATTTCGACTTACACCTTTACAATATTCGCTAACATACCCTTATTATTAGGATTTAAAATTAAAATTAAAATTAAAATATAAATTATAAATATATATTACGTATATATTGAGAGAAGAAGAAAAAAAAGATGATAAAAATGATCAGAATTTGGTTGGCTTTATAGGGAGTTTCAAAACTTGGGGCTCCGCGACTCGCGGCCCTTTTGGCCTTCAAACTCCGCGAGTCGCGGAGTTTGAAATTACAGCTCACCCATTTTGGAGTCTCTCTTGCCGACGGTTTTTATTTATTTATATAATATATAAATAATTATAAGAATTATTTAAATATTATATTATATTTATGTGCATAGTTGCCTTGTAATTTTTAGTCCGTTGCGTCGAGCGTTGAGAGTTGACTCTGGTCCCGGTTCCGGATTTTCGAACGTCCTTGCGTACAATTTTATATTTTGTACTTTGTGTTTTGAATCTTGTACTCTTGTAATTTCGAGACGTTTCTTATCAATAATTGGAACCTCTTTGATTGTCTTTTGTACTTTTGAGCTTTTTGGTCGTTTGCGTCTTCAATTCATCGAATCTGTCTTTTGTCTTCACCTTTTATTATTTAAACGAATATCACTTGTAAATAGAACAATTGTAACTAAAAGCTTGTCTTTCTTGAGGAATAATGCTATGAAATATATGTTCGTTTATATCATTATCAAATATTCCCACACTTGAGCGTTGCTTGTCCTCAAGCAATATCGTCTTGAAATACTAGAATCACTTCTTTATTCTTCACACTTTGTACATCAGTGATTTCTATACGGTGGTATAAACAATGGTAGTAACGATATGGTTTACAGTCCCACATGACTATAATAATTTAGATCCATTAAGGAAATTGGATCTTTATGAAAACATTTGATCTTTTGAAAATTAAATCTAGTTTTTACCCTAGATAAGTTTTCCGGAATAACCCTTCACCGGTGTTTGCAAAATATTTTTGTGGGTTTGGTGGGTTTCAGATTTGAAAATTTTAGCTCAAAACTTATGGTTTTGTGTCACCCACTTGCTAACCTTGTATTTGGAAAGCAACACGTCCAGTTTACTTGTCCCGTATATTACCTTTCGGTAAACTACCGTCCGGTTGTAAAGGAAAACGATGAACAAGCAACTGTTAAGGCAATGTCCCCTGACATGCTTTTAATTATGATCTATAATGTGTCGGACGCAATTACTATCCTTGGTAGGAGCAATAGTAAAGCTCACCCTTATGATTTTTCGGTCTGGCACAAGGTCCTGTCTTTGACCACTATGCAACCACCGTTCTTACGGTTGACACCCGATTTGGTTCAGGTGACCTAATGAATTCCAGGTGAATTCCTAGGATTTTACGTTCAATGGTAATGAACGCATTGAAAATAGGGTTTTCAGAAAACAAATCGGTTTGTAATTTTGATCAAAATATTTTCTCGTTCAAGCTCGAGTTTAGATATCATTGAATTCCATGAGTTTGTAATTCTCAATCTTTAAGGTCAATCTCAAGGATTGAGTAATATCAGGCTTAAAAGCTGATTTTTGATCTTTTAAGGAGATTATCCTTTCTGGGGATCTGATTTATTAGTCTTATCCAGCTAATTTGTACGGTGCCCTCCCCATTTTATGAGATAAATCCTTCTCATGGTTAGGATAAATCTGACCACTTGGCGATCCTGTTTGATGCCGAGGTCCGTGGATTTCCTGCTGATTTTAGTGATGACTTTTCTAGATTTTTCGTCAACCTACAGCTGGTCTGGACGACAATTTCCTGACTTAAATCAAGAAGCGCGTGTCTTTTTCGGAAGACTTTACTTCCTTTTAATGATGGAATTGATTCATCGTGTAGATCCATCTTTTCTTTTCTTTCATCGGGTAAAACAGTTTAGTTTAGTCCAAAGCAAAAGTATTTTCAGTTATTTGTACAAAAATATGTGATATATGTTTTGAATAACTGGGAGAATTTTCCCACACTTGGCTTTTATTTTCCTTTTTATTGTCCTCTATTCCATTTTAAATGAATTTTAACATTTTGGTTTGTTTCTCAATTTATGTCCTTTCCGAGGTAACAATAATTTCGGTGTTAAAACCTAGTTTTATCGTTCATAAATATGTATAAACATGATTTTGAGTTCATTTAATTGAAAATTTTGAAAAATTTTACTAGAATTTGGTAGTCAGTATATAAGACTAGGGCTGTTCTTTATTATCAGAGAGCACTAGATTCTAATACAACTAATGCTTTACTAGTATTTTTAATGGTAACCAAGTGTTTAAGATAAAAATTTTAAAATCCGAAAGAATTTAACCCCTTCCGACACTTAAGATCTTGCAATGCCCTCATTTGCAAGAAATCAGTAACAATTTAAATTATTGAGGGTGATTTGTGTGAAAATGATTAAATTTTTACCAAAGTTTCCAAATATATTGGCGTTTGTTTGCTGAATGATAAATGGTGCACATCATTTGTTCATTCCTTCTTGTTGTTATTTCACATATATTTTGCATCTTGTCGTCAAAATTAGTTGCTTTTGCTGAACTTAATGCCAGTTTTTGAAAATGCGTTGTTTTACCCTGTTGTGTACATAAGATAAACTGCAAACATATATACATATTTTTGAAGTTTGGTATATTACCCCACATTCAAAAATTATTAAAATCTAAGAATAAAAGTTAGAAAATTATAAAAACTATTACAATATTAACATGAGTATTAAACGTATCAACATTACAAATTACAAAATAAATAAAACTAAGTAGACTAGGGATGATACTGGTACCAATAGGGGTTCCAAGCATAACCATAGGTGCTATAGAATGCTTCGGCAGGGTCATACGTAGGATACGGTGGTTGCATCTCTATAGACCAGGGAGGGAATATGGGTTTCGGTGTAGGGATATAGTTTCTACCTATATGTTGGCAATGAGCTATGATTTGGTTCTGATGAACTTGCCAATCTTCAAATGCTCTCTGTCTAGCATTGTCGTACTCCTGTGCAGCTATAAACCTTTGCATTTCTTGCATCTCATTTCCCCCTCCTACATTACCTTGCTGTTGGTTTCTCTTAACCTGTGGATGTCTACCATGGTATTGTACTGCGGCGTTATTTCGCCTCTTCAAAACTTTCGCACCATGGTATACATTTAAACCTATAGTATCGCGGGGTTCTGGTTCTTCGACTAATAATCCCCCCCGACTTATATCCACACCGAGATATTCAGCAATCAAAGTAATAAAAATACCACCTCCTATTATGCTATGCGGTCTCATCCCCCTAACCATAGCTGATAAATAATAACCCACACAATAAGGTATACTTACAACGCTTTGTGGGTCTCGAATACACATATGGTAAAGCAAATCCTGTTCATTTACCTTTTCCTTGTTCTTACCTCTTTGTGTAATCGAATTAGATAAAAACCTATGAATCACTCTTAATTCAGCTCTATCTATATCCAAATAAGAGTAATTTCCCCCTTTGAATCGGTGATGGCTTGTCATTTGACTCCATACACCGTGTGTATCAAAATTTTCATCTATTTTTCTACCAATTAGTATCAACCCTCTACAATCGGCAGATGCTAACTCCTCAGGCGTATATATACGTAAAGCCTGAGCCATGTCTAGTAAAGACATGTGGCTCATCGAACCTCCTAACAAAAATCTAATAAAAGATCGATCGGTTAAACTAGCTACCCGATCATTTAATTCTATACTACACAACAATTCTTCACACCATACTTTATATACAGGTCTACGCATGGTGAATAAACGTACCCAGTCATTAAAAGTAGAATTACCATACCTCTGTACAAGTAATTCCCTAATTGGCCCGGCCAATTCTACAGCTTCTAAGGGTCCCCATTCTATGACCCTCGGTACCTCGACAACCTTAGAATGAAGAGTATGCAAACCCCTTTGGTATTTTGGATAATCAATCCAAAGTCTGTCAAATCTCAGGTTCGGGTGCAACTCTTCCAAGTGCATATCAGAAAATGTCATGACTGGATGAGGTATATCCTGCTTGTAGTAGTTATCCACCTCTTGTTGTTCCGCATTCTCATCAGGAGCATTGCGGGCTTGGGATGAAGATTCACCCCTTTCAGTCTGCAAAACACATCAAACACAATTTTTGTGCATCCAAATATGCATTAGTGTCAGCAAAATCATCAATCAAAATAATTACAATGACATGATCAATTTATATCAAACTTAAGCTCATTTTCACATTTTTATCAAATCTACACTTTTTCAAATAAGCATATATGAAAATGTTCGCCAAGTTCATAAGCATTCAACTCAAATAACATGTCAAAATAATCATTACTAGCAATTAAACAAGTTTCAAATGGCATTATCTCTCAAAAATCAAGTTCATGAATTTTAGACTTGAAAAAGTCCACTTTAATTCTCAAAATCATGTTTAGGCTCAAAGTTTGGATCATTTAACTACCTAAACATGTTACACTACTTAATTTAGCAACAATTCATGACAAAAATCGGCCATAACCTGTTTATATCAAAAAGCCCCAAATTTGCTCAAGAACACAAACCCTAGATTACTCAAAATTTGAAGTTTAAGGCTTCTAATCATGTTAAACAACATCAATCTAGGTTATACAAGCATAATACATAAACAATTTAAGCATAATTACACTAAAAAGCATCAAAATCAAATTGGGGAAAAAATTGCTCAAGAACACTAATTTTCGGATTAAATGGTGTTTAGGTGTAGAAATTTACCGTTTTTCTTGAGTAATTCCTTGATAGCATCCTTCTCAACATGATTTTAGTAGAAGATTTGGTGATTAACGGTTAAAAATTGTGATTTTGGGGTGTATTTTTCGGCTTTTTTCGGCAGTTTGTTCGCAGTGTTTTGTGTTTGAGGTGTGCAACTGAGCTGTTCCAGCTCTTTTTATTTTTTTTGTAAATTGGTCCCTCCGCGAGTCGCGGAGATTTCCCCTTCAAACTCCGTGAGTCGCGGAGTTTGGTTTTTTTTTTTTTATAACTTATTAAAACAATTAAGTAATTAATTTTAAAATTTTGTTTCCCTTGTTATTTAGGACGAGGTCGTTTCGGATCGATGTCCTAGTCCGTCCTTCGACAAAATTTTAAAATTTGTCTTTTTGTAGTGATTGTTTTAAAAGCTAAGATTTTTGGGTTTTTTTAATGTTTTTGGCATACTTTAATTCAATAAGATTAAAAATAATGATAATAAAAGTTCTCGTCCCTCCCTCGGGTAAAGCAATTTCGGTTCAAAGACCTAGTCTTCAACTTACGACGAATTTTAAAAATCATATTTTTAACTTAATGAGATAAAGTAAATTTTTGTTTTTAAATTCACACAATTTAAATATAAAATTCAAAATTAATATTAAAAATTCACACCAAACTTAAAATTTGAAATGCACAAAATTAAAAATTCATATTTTAAAAATTAAAAATTCACACCAAACTTAATTTAAAAATTCATATTATAAATTCACACCAAACTTATATTAATTTTTCAAATATTTACAATTTTAAATATATTGTTTTTACAAAGTTTACAATATTAATTTAAGATTTATATATTAATTTTAAAAACATGGTAAAAATAAAAAATCTTTTTGGCTTTTTATCCCACTTTAATCAATCAAATATTATCAAAAATATGCGCCTCTCTTTTCGGTAAAGTAATTTCAGTTCCAAGACCTAATTTAACTCATGACGAATTTTTGAAATATTTTGGGTTGATTGTTTAAAGATATTTATACCTTAAGAATAAACGTTAAATTTCGCAGTGATGTAATAAATTTTTGAATGATATCAATAATTTCGGTCGCCAAACCTAATTTTATTTAATACCAATTTAATACTTTTTAGCGAACAAATTAGCGTTTATTATCAAAAGGTTAAAAATAAAAAAAATAAAATAAAAACTGTACAGACATACCTGTGAAATAGATTTCTTAGTTATATGATCTATCCCATTCATAAGATAGTCAGTTTAATTGGTTTTCCATGGCTACATAGGCGTAACCTCGAGCATTCAGTATCTTTTCTTCTAAACATATGAATGGTCCGTCTCTGCATAAAGTAACAAATTCGGTGTTTGAATAGGTTTGATTATTTGAACATTTACCTCCATGTGACCATTTTCCGCATTTGTGACATCTTTCTAGGTGTCGTGCTCTTCTTTTTGCTGCGGATTTTGATTTTCCTTTACCAAATTGTAACTTATTATCTTCGCATCTGGATTCTTTTCTAACTCCGTCCATTCTTTCTCTGATTACTGATACTATTTCGCTCGGTAGTGTGTCATTATTACGTTTAGTGATCAAAGCGTGTAGCATTAGACCATGATTTAGTTCACAGGCAGTCTTCATTTCCTAAAAAAAAATAAAAATTCAGAATGGGGGGAGAAGACTAGTTCTTTAGGGTCTGCTAGGGAAAGACCATTCAGGTTCCATTTTCGAGAACTACACGAAAACAGACAATCTAACTCTAACAGAAATACATATTATCCTTTAAAGACTTGATTCTCCCCACACTTAGTTAGCTGTGGTGTCGAAATTGTGATTAACTTCGTTGTTGACTTCCATCGGACTATCTATATAATGTTTAACTCTGTGACCATTAACTTTAAATTCAATCCCATTTGAATTTATTAATTCTATCGTTCCGTATGGGAAAACTCTTTTGACTATGAATGGTCCAGACCATCTTGATTTCAATTTTCCAGGAAATAGCTTGAATCGTGAATTGAAAAGAAGAACTCTGTCTCCTTCTTTAAATTCTTTTGAACTTCTGATTCTTTTATCATGCCATTTCTTCGTTCTTTCTTTATAGATTAACGAATTATCGTATGCTTCATGTCTTAATTCTTCTAATTCGTTTAGTTGACTTAACCGTAGACGTCCGGCTTCATGTAAATCAAGATTACATGTCTTCAAAGCCCAAAATGCTTTGTGTTCAATTTCTACTGGAAGATGACATGCTTTTCCATAAACAAGTCTAAAAGGTGTGGTTCCAATTGGAGTTTTGTAGGCTGTTCTAAAAGCCCAGAGTGCATCCTCCAATTTAATGGACCATTCCTTCGGATTTGATCCTACGGTTTTCTCTAGAATACGTTTTAAAGCTCGGTTGGTATTTTCAACTTGTCCACTTGTTTGTGGATAATATGCGGTGGAGATTTTATGAGTTACTCCATATCTTTTAAGAACTTTCTCAAGTTGATTATTACAGAAATGAGTACCCCGATCACTTATTAAAGCTTTCGGTATTCCAAACCTTGCAAAAAGACGTTTTAAAAAGTTGACTACAACTCGTGCATCATTAGTTGGGAGAGCTTGTGCTTCCGCCCATTTAGATACATAATCAATTGCTACGAGTATATATAGATTATTATGAGATTTTGGAAATGGACCCATAAAGTCAATACCCCAAATGTCAAATACTTCACATACTTGTATGACATTTTGTGGCATTTCATTACGTTGACTTATTTTTCCGGCCCTTTGACAAGCATCACAGGATTTGCAAAGAAGGTGTGCATCTTTGTAAATTGTAGGCCAATAGAATCCAGCATCATAAACTTTTCTTGCTGTTAGTTGAGGCCCATAATGCCCTCCTGTTGGTCCTGTGTGACAATAGTTTAATATTTTACTAGCTTCATCTCCAAATACACATCGGCGTATTATTCCATCGGGACAACTTTTAAACAGATGTGGATCTTCCCAAAAATAGTATTTTATATCACTGAAGAATTTCTTTCGTCTTTGGTACGATAATCCTTTTTCAAGGAATCCACAAACTAAGTAGTTTGCATAGTCTACAAACCATGGGATTTCTTTATAATCTATCTTCAATAGATATTCATCAGGAAAGTTGTGTTGTATGGCCGATTCATTTAGAACTTCTAATTCGGGATTTTCAAGACGAGAAAGATGATCAGCGGCGAGATTTTCTGCTCCTCTTTTATCTCGGATTTCGATATCAAACTCTTGTAAGAGTAAGATCCAACGGATTAATCTTGGTTTAGCATCTTGTTTTGAAAATAGGTATCTAAGAGCAGAATGGTCGGTATAGACCACCGTTTTTGCTAGAACGAGATATGATCGAAATTTGTCAAAAGCAAAGACAATAGCAAGGAGTTCTTTTTCAGTAGTTGTATAGTTCGTTTGTGCTCCTTGTAACGTCTTACTAGCATAATATATAGGTTGAAATCGTTTTTCAATCCTTTGTCCTAAAACGGCTCCCATTGCAAAATCACTTGCATCGCACATTAGTTCAAATGGTAGATTCCAATTTGGTGTTATCATGATCGGCGCATTAGTGAGTTTCTCTTTAAGAATATTAAAAGATTTGATACACTCATCTGAAAAGATGAATGGAGCATCCTTTTCTAGGAGTTTATTCATAGGAGTGGCAATTTTAGAAAAATCTTTTATGAAACGTCGGTAAAAACCGGCATGCCCTAGAAAACTCCTAACTCCTCTAACATTGGTGGGATGTGGAAGTTTAGCAATTACATCTACTTTAGCTCTATCCACTTCAATTCCTTCTTTTGAAATTTTGTGTCCAAGAACGATGCCTTCTTTAACCATGAAATGGCATTTCTCCCAATTAAGAACTAGATTTGATTTTTCGCATCTAATTAGCATACGTTCCAGATTAACTAGACATGATTCAAATGTATCACCGAAGACTGAAAAGTCATCCATGAATACTTCCATGCATTCTTCTATCATGTCGTGAAAAATCGCCATCATGCACCTTTGAAAGGTTTCAGGGGCGTTGCAAAGTCCAAATGGCATGCGTTTGTAAGCAAAAGTACCATAAGGGCACGTGAATGTGGTTTTCTCTTGGTCCTCGGGTGCTATTGGAATTTGAAAATATCCGGAAAATCCATCTAGAAAACAATAGTAACTATTTCCGGCTAATCTTTCCAACATTTGATCTATGAAAGGTAAGGGAAAGTGATCTTTTCTGGTGGCGTCATTTAATTTTCTATAATCAATACATACACGCCATCCTGTTACAGTCCTAGTAGGAATAAGCTCATTTTTCTCATTTGTAATGACAGTCATGCCACCCTTCTTAGGCACGCATTGAACTGGGCTTACCCATGGACTATCAGAAATTGGATAAATTAAACCTGCATCTAGCAGTTTAATAATCTCTTTCTTAACTACATCTTGCATATTAGGATTTAGTCTTCGTTGACGTTGCATATACGTTTTATGACCTTCTTCCATAAGGATTTTATGTGTGCAATACGAAGGACTTATTCCTTTAATATCATGAATCTTCCATGCAATGGCTGGTTTATGAGCTTTTAACACAGAAATGAGTTGTGACTTCTCATTTTCATTAAGAGAAGACGATATTATTACAGGTAATTCAGATTCACCATGTAAATAAGCGTATTCCAAATGGTTTGGAAGTGGCTTTAACTCTAATTTCGGAGGTTCTTCTATCGATGATTTGTATCGATATCTGTCTTCTTCTTTTAACATTTGAATTTCTTCTGTTGTTGGTTCATATCCATTAGCTATAAGTGTAGCTAATATTTCAGCTTCATCAATTGGTTCATTACCTTCTCCTAAAGAACATTCTCCTGTTCCTTGTAATTCTGGAAATTCTTCTAACAATTCTACATGTGCATCTATAGTTTGAAAATAATAACATGTATCATCTGCAGATTGCGGTTGTTGCATTGCTCTATCAACTGAAAAGGTAACACTCTCGTCCTCTATACTTAGGGTCAGTTTCTTACCGAACACGTCTATCATTGCTTTAGCCGTGTTTAAGAATGGTCTTCCTAATATGAGAGGAACTTGAGAATCTTCTTCCATGTCCAAAACAACAAAATCTACCGGAAATACTAAAGTACCAATTTTAACTAGCATGTTCTCCATTATCCTTCTAGGATATTTTATTGATCTATCGGCTAGTTATATGCTTATTCTTGTTGGTTTCAATTCTCCAAGGTCTAGTTTAGCGTATAGTGAATACGGCATTAGATTTATACTAGCACCTAAATCTGCTAATGCTTCTATTGAACTAAGACTACCCAGAAAACATGGAATTGTGAAACTTCCTGGATCAGATAGTTTTTCTGGTATCTTATTCAACAGCACTGCTGAACAATTAGCATTCATGGTAACAGCCGAGAGTTCTTCCATTTTCTTTCTATTCGAGATTAGATCTTTCAAGAATTTAGCATATCTAGGCATTCCTGAAATCACATCAATGAAAGAAAGATTTACATTTATCTGTTTAAACATATCCAAGAATTTGGATTGCTCGGCTTCAAGTTTCTCTTTCTTCATTTTTCTCGGGTAAGGAAGTGGTGGTTGGTATGGTTTAACATAAGGTTTAGCCTTAACTGTGTTATCTTCATTAACCTTTTCAACTACCGGTTCTTTTTCCTTATCTTGATCAGGTCGTGGTTCTTGTGGAGTAGGAATAGCTTCATCAGAAGTTACAGGTATTTCAGGTGGTTTAAGTGTTGTACCACTTCTTGTGGTAATGGCTTTAGCTGTTTCATTCCGGGGGTTAGCGTTTGTATCACTAGGTAGACTTTCCGGTTTTCTTTCACCTATTAACCTTGCTAGGTTACTTACTTCTTGTTCCAGATTTTGAATAGAAGCTTGTTGATTTCTAAATGCTTGAGCATTTTGTTCATTAGTTTGTTTTTGAGATGTGAAAAACTGCGTTTGAGTTTCAACTAGCGTCGTCATCATATCTTATAAATTCGGTTTTTTATCATCGGTTTGTTGTGGTGGTTTGTTTTGAAAATTAGGTCTTTGCTGATTGTAAGTATTATTGGATACTTGTTGATTGCTAGGACCTTGTTGGTTGTTGTATGGAATATTTCGGTTATAACTCTGGTTTTGATTGTAAATCGGTCTTGGCGGTTGATAATTATTCTGATAATTATTTCCAGGCCTTTGGTTTATGTATGAAATATTCTCTTTTTGTTCCATTGTTAATTCAATACTGAGACAATCTTTTGTCAAATGTGGTCCTCCACACTGCTCACAACTAATTCGTATTGAGTGAATATCTTTAGTCATCTTTTCCATTCGTCTCTCGACAGCATCTATCTTTGCAGAAATGGAATCTAAGTCATGGCTAGAATCGGCTCTAGCTGCTTTAGATGATCTAACGATATCTTTTTCTTGGTGCCACTCATGTGAGTGGGAAGCAGTGTTATCAATAATTTTGTAAGCATCAGTTTCGGTTTTCTTCATAATAGAACCACCAGCTGCTATATCTATGTCTTTTCTTGTAGTGATGTCGCATCCTTGGTAGAATATTTGTACTATTTGACAGGTGTCTAAACCATGTTGCGGACATCCTCTTAATAACTTTCCATATCTTGTCCACGCCTCATATAGAGTTTCATTCGGCTTCTGTGTAAACGTAACAATTTCTGCTTGAAGTCTTACGGCTTTAGATGCAGGAAAGAATTGTTTAAGAAATTTGTCAACTAAAACATCCCATGTATCAATCGCCCCTTCAGGTAACGATTCTAACCAATCTTTGGCTTCTCCCTTTAAAGTCCAGGGAAATAACATGAGATATATCTGTTCATCCTCCACTTCTTGGATTTTAAATAGTGTGCAGATCCTATTAAAGGTACGTAAATGTTCATTTGGGTCTCAATATAATTGAGGACTGTTTGGCTCCAATAACCCGGTCCACGTACAAATCCAACTATTACTACGAACCAGAAAATTTTGATGTCTATCAATTTAACCACTTAAAATAAATTTTCGTAATTTTAAGAAATTTAGATAAGAAGTAGAATAAAAATCTATGTCCTAAAACTAGAATAGCGAGAAATAAGAAAGAAAAAGAGTTCGTCAGAAAAAGGTCGAAAAAGAAAAATGGTTGAAAAATAAAAGGTGACGGAAAAATAAAAGAAACTTATAAAACTTAAAAACACTTGACTAACCTAACCTTATTACTACAACTAACTTAAAATTATAATCGCAAATTGAGATTACTAATTGGAATGATAATTGATACATAGGTAAAAGTCATCTAAAAATATTAAAGCTTACAGGAAAAACTAAATCCCAAATGGAAATAACTTAAAAAGAACTAAAAATTAAAAAGGCGTCGCAAAATTCTAAAGCACCTAAATCTTAGTCTAAAGAAAAAGCACTTAAGGAATTCTACGGCAAAGCCTAAAAATCTAGAAGTAAAAATAACTATGGCAAAAACTAAGTTTAATACTAAATATGAGCAAAAAAAATACAAATATTACGCTAAAACGATTAAAAAGGAACAAAATATAAAAATATACAAAAAGTTGTAAAAAGTACAATTTTTATAAAAAATATTATTTATTTATTAAAACTACTAATTTTACAAATTAATTAACTAATTAATACTAAATACATAAATTAAATAAAAAGTAAAAGTAATTATAATAATAATAATTAGGTAGGGTTATAATAATAATAATTAATAATTACTCCGTAATTAATTAAGTTAGGGTTTCTGTCGGTGTCAGGTCCCCTTCGCGAGTCGCGGTATTTAAAGCATCAAACCCCGCGAGTCGCGGGGTTTCAAAATTCAAACCTGGAACAGTTTAAAACTGACGCGTTTTTTATTTTATTTTTTATTTTCTGTTTTAAATTTTTCTGTTTTATAATCTAAAATTTATATATAATAAAAACTTATATTTTTACAAACTAAAGATACTTTATCAAACTTAAATACTTAACAAAATCTTAAAAATATATAAATTTTTGTTTTTTTTATATTTTCGAATATTTAAAACGTATTTTTATAAAAACGAATTTTAATAAAAGTAAACTAAAAATCTTTTTTTTTATTAGCGTTGCGCTTCCGGCGTTTAAGAGTTCCCCGGCAGCGGCGCCAAAAAATACTTGATGTTTCGCGAGGTGTATACGAAATAGCTATTAATTTTTGCAGGAAATACTATTAAATACGATATAATTTTACACAAGATATTTATTTATTTAGAGAATGGATATACTTAAACCTTGCTACAACACTTATAGGCAGTGTACCTAATCGTACAGTAGTGTAGTTTTTAGTAAGTCCGGTTCGTTCCACAGGGAATCTTTTTAAACAAAGCTTAACGCTATATTAGTTTACTTTTATAAAAATATAAATATATATATAAGTAATATTATTATTATAAAGGGGGGTTTTTTACCGTTTAATGACCGGTTTGTCGATTTTAAAACTTTAGTCGCAGTTAAAACCAAATGTAAAATATTAAAAATAAATACAAGACTTAAATTAAAGTGTAAAGTAAATGACGATAATGAAATTGCAAATAATAAAAGTGCGATAAAATAAACTTGCGGTAATTAAAAAGTACGATAATTAAAAGTGCAATTAAATAAAATAACAATAAATAAAAGTGCTATAATTAGAAGTGCAATTAAATATAAAATAAAGGAAATTAAATATGAAATAAAAGAATTATGCTTATTTAAACTTCCGTAATCATGATGTTTGACGTGTTGATTTTAGTTTTATGCCCATGGGTTAATTGTCCTTTGTCCTGGATTATTTAATATGTCCGTTTGGTTTTTGTCCATAACAGTCCATCAGTCATAAATATAAAGTGCGAGTATCCTCGTCAAATTATCCTTATACCCGAAGTTAAATATTCCAACTATTTGTGGACTTAAACTGTAACAAGATTTTAATACTTTGTTTAATAATTACACCAGGATGTCGACTGAGTGTAACCCAAGGTTTTAATATTTTGTTATCAATTATACCAAGTATCCTTGTACATAATTTCACCCCTGTTTTAATTATTCTAGTGACTATTAATCCATTCCCATGTCCTGTTAAATGAACTATTATTCGTACATATAAATACCCCGCCCATCGTGTCCGATCGAGTGTATATGGTAATTTATAGGGACGCCCAATTGTAAATCTTTATATTAACATTAACAAACTATCATTTAGTTAAACAAATATAAAGCCCATTAATAGCCCATAATCTAATTTCCACAAGTGTCGTTCTTTTGTCCAAACCCCAATTATGGTACAAAGCCCAATTACCCAATTTTAGTAATTAGCCCAACATCATGATTACTTCGGATTAAATAAGCATAATAATAACTTAGCTACGAGACATTAAATTAAAAAGGTTGAACATAACTTACAATGATTAAAAATAGCGTAGCGTTACACGGACAGAATTTCGACTTACACCTTTACAATATTCGCTAACATACCCTTATTATTAGGATTTAAAATTAAAATTAAAATTAAAATATAAATTATAAATATATATTACGTATATATTGAGAGAAGAAGAAAAAAAAGATGATAAAAATGATCAGAATTCGGTTGGTTTTATAGGGAGTTTCAAAACTTGGGGCTCCGCGACTCGCGGCCCTTTTGGCCTTCAAACTCCGCGAGTCGCGGAGTTTGAAATTACAGCTCACCCATTTTGGAGTCTCTCTTGCCGACGGTTTTTATTTATTTATATAATATATAAATAATTATAAGAATTATTTAAATATTATATTATATTTATGTGCATAGTTGCCTTGTATTTTTTAGTCCGTTGCGTCGAGCGTTGAGAGTTGACTCTGGTCCTGGTTCCGGATTTTCGAACGTCCTTGCGTACAATTTTATATTTTGTACTTTGTGTTTTGAATCTTGTACTCTTGTAATTTCGAGACGTTTCTTATCAATAATTGGAACCTCTTTGATTGTCTTTTGTACTTTTGAGCTTTTTGGTCGTTTGCGTCTTCAATTCGTCGAATCTGTCTTTTGTCTTCACCTTTTATTATTTAAACGAATATCACTTGTAAATAGAACAATTGTAACTAAAAGCTTGTCTTTCTTGAGGAATAATGCTATGAAATATATGTTCGTTTTTAGCATTATCAATCATCCATAAACTATACCACTCGAGGTATAACTTATACATTTGAGTGTTTTGGTCATTTACTTTTATAAATCATCGTCTCGCTATTTGTTAATTTATATATTATATACATTTACATTTTGAAATAGTGTTTTACTGTAGCAAAGTTACTGTAGCAAAGTCAATTTTTACTGTAGTAATTCACTGTAGCAAATAGTGATTTTCGAAAACACTGTAGCATTTTGGGTACTGTAGCAATTTGAAAATGCTGTAGCAAATTAGTGTTTTACTGGTTCATCTTAAATGCTTTAGTTAACTTATCTAAATATCAAACGAATCAATAAATGAATGTTACTATCGTTTACTAAATAACTTGAAATTATATATATGTATATATCTTTTTAATATACATAAATCAGTTTTTAAATACACATTGGAAGTTATTTATAAATAAATTTTAATAATAAATATTTCAACTTATCATATATATTCAAATAGATATTTAAACCAATAAGTTTAATGTACGGTATCAAACAATTAATACATTGTTACCTTTTCAAGTTATAGTATATATGTATCTATTTACATATAATTGTTCACGAATCATCGAAAACAACTGAAAGGTATTTGAATATATGAAAGTAGTTCAAAAATTTTTAGATTCAGTTTTACAGACGTTGCTTATCGCGTCAGAAATGTTAATCATACAAAGATTAAGTTTAAATTTGATCAGAAATTTCCGGGTCATCACATACCTACCCGTTAAAATATTTTCACCATTAACAGTTTGTACAAAAGAATTTTTAATTACAATCTTTATGAAAACATATATACATATATATTTTCTTCAGATGTAATCATGGATTTAATGAGTTAATATGATATTAATCTCATTTGTTTTACCGTTAGAACTAGAATACATAATCTCTAAAACATTAGAGATTACATAATCGCCATGAAGAACGAAGATAGTTGATGTAGAACGATATGTAGAACGAGGATTATACTCGAGGTATAGATTGTGATGTCGAGACGTGTGATGTGGATATTGTTGTTGGTGGTACTGGTTATGCTGCTGGTGTTGCCGCTAGTTCTTGTAATCTTTGCACCATATTCTCCAAAGTCACTACCCGAGTGCGAAGCTCGTTGACTTCTTCTATTACACCGGGATGATTATCGGTTCGGATGAGTGGATGAATAAGATCTAGAATCTGAGATAGTATATAATCATGACGGGATACTCTGGAAATAAGAGAGAAAATGGTATTATGAACATGTTCATCGGTAAGTGCTTCAGGTTCTTCGCCAAGAGGAGAATGTGGTGGATGGAAAGGATCACCTTCTTCTTGTCTCTAATGATTAAGTAGACTACGAACCCATCCCCAATTCATCCAGAATTGATGATGATTGATTGGTTGGTCCATCCCGGTTACACTGCTTTCAGAGCTTGAGTGGGAATCCATTTCGGGATCCGAGGGACTTGAACTAATGACGAATTCCATTTCTTACGATTGAATAAAGGATTTTTCAATATGAAATGATTTTCCAGCTATCGGGTGGTATTATAATTACATAGAATATCTATATATAAAGAGCAAAAGATTTCGTAGATTACGGAGGAATTTACGGAATATGTCAGGCAAAGTTTATAGTAATAGATACGATAGGATATGAATTTTGTCTATACACTATTCATGCAATCAATACAGTAAGATGTGTCTAGACTAGGAATGATAATCAGGTAATTTCCTAAGGATGATAAGTAGATGATTTTCGACACGAAATGATAAGCAAAACTTTTGACATGCAGACACGGTCGAAGTCCAGACCTACTAATGCATCTAAACAACTATCAGTTAGACACACTAATGCAAGACCTGGTTCGCTAAGACCACCGCTCTGATACCAACTTTAATGACTCATCCTAATCCATCTGGACTAATACATTACATTTGGTTACATCGCGAGGTACTTGACCTCTATATGATACATTTTATAAACATTGCATTCATTTTGAAAAGACAAACTCTCCTTACATCGAAAGTTGACAATATGCATACCATTTCATAATACATCCCACTATAATTGACTTAATAATAATCTTGATGAACTCAATGAATCGAATGCAACGTCTTTTGAAATATGTCATGAATGACTCCAAGTAATATCTCTAAAATGAGCAAATGCACAGCTGAAGATTTCTTTCATACCTGAGAATAAACATGCTTTCAAGTGTCAACCAAAATGTTGGTGAGTTCATTAGTTTATCATAATCATTCATTTCTAACATTTTAATAGACCACAAGATTTCATATATTGACACGCGTAACTCGCGAATTAAAATTCATTCATATGGTGAACACCTGGTAACCGACCTTAACAGGATGCATATAGAATATCCCCATCATTCCGGGACTCACATCGGACATGATAAATTGAAGTACTAAAGCAGTTCAAATTCTCTGACTGGGGCTTGTTAGTGCCCATAGATCCATCTTTAGGATTCGCGTCAATTGGTGGCAATTATAATAAACACCAATTCTTAGGCTACCAAGGTAAAAAGGGGCATATTCGGTTTGATAATCCAACCATAGAATGTAGTTTCGATCACTTGTGTCTATTTCGTAAACATTTATAAAAGCAGCGCATGTATTCTCAGTCCCAAAAATATATATTGCAAAAGCATTTAAAAAGGGAGCAAATGAAACTCACATAATGTATTTTGTAGTAAAAATACATATGACGATATTGAACAATGCAGGGTTGGTCTCGGATTCACGAACCTATATCATTTGTATATATATTAACATACGTAATTGTAATCGAACAAATATGTATGTTATTATTATTGATGTAATTTTTATGTATAATAAATTAATAAGTTCCATTATATATATATTTTCATTTTATATATAAATATTAATATAGATAAGTTATGTTTGTTAAGTACATAATTATATATGAAATCTTTTATTTTTATGCTTATGACTTTAATAATGTTATTAAAACTTTTATTTTTATAATCATAATTATTTTAATAATCGTAATTTAGATAATACTGATAACAATAATAATGATAGTTTTAGTAAAAATAATACTGTTAATAATAAGGGTAATTTTAATAAAAAAGATAGTTTTAATAGAATTTTCAGAAATCATACACTAATACTAATGTTAGTGTTTAAATGATAAATCTATTAATGATACTTTGTAATATTAGTAATAGTAATGATAATACCAACTTTAATAAACTGACATATTTAAATATGATACTTTTAATAATGATAATAATAATAATAACTATGAATATAACAATTTTACTATTAATGAATCAATGATAATAAGTTTAATAATATTGATACTAACTATCATATTAATAACAATAATGATAGTATTAATAATAATGCCTATATTAATAATGATACTAATAATTAGAAAATGATACTAATAATAGTATTTATAATAATAAATTGTATTGTTTTCATAATAATAATCATAATTCTAAAAATGATAATACCCATAATAATGATACTTAAGGCTAATACTAAAATGATAATAATATTAGTAATAACATTAATAATAATGATAATCCTAGTTGTAGTTATAATACTTATACTAATAATAACGATAATGCTAATATTCTTAATTTTAATTAATGATAATGATACTTCTAGATATTTAGTAATAATAATAATTTTCATATTTGTATTTATAATCAATATATATATATATATATATATATATATATATATATATATATATATATATATATATATATATAATCCTTACAATCATTTTTATCATAAATAATAATAATACTTAGTAATGATAATAATCTAACTTATAATGATAATCATAATATTAATAACAATGAATAACATAATGATAACAATAATTAATAATAAAGATAATAATAATAATGTAATAATAATAATAATAATAATAATAATAATAATAATAATAATAATAATAATAATAATAATAATAATAATTAGAAATCTACCTCATTACATCTGTCTAAAAAGAAACATCCCAGACCGGACTCGAACACGAGACCTCTCGATAATCCATACACCCCCTTAACCAACTGAACCAATCTGTTTTTCTGCTTTTATACCACTTCCATACAAATTGTGTGTAGATAAATATATAAATATATATATATATATATATATATATATATATATATATATATATATATATATATATATATATATATATATATATGTATATATATATATAAATATAAGTATATATATAATAATAATTGAAAGAATAAAATATAATATAAACATTAAAGTTAAATATGTAAATAAGATATAAAATAATTAAATTTATTCTTTATATATATATATATATATATATATATATATATATATATATATATATATATATATATATATATATATATATATATATATATATATATATAAATATAAGTATATATATAATAATAATTGAAAGAATAAAATATAATATAAAGTTAAATATGTAAATATAAATATAAGTATATATATAAGTATATATATAATAATAATTGAAAGAATAAAATATAATATAAACATTAAAGTTAAATATGTAAATAAGATATAAAATAATTAAATTTATTCTTTATATATATATATATATATATATATATATATATATATATATATATATATATATATATATATACATATGACTTTTTATACATAACTGATATTGTAGGTATATTGTAATAAATATAAAATATATAAATCTTGACAAATCAAATATAAATTCTATAGATAATTATTATTATATTGTTGTAAGATATAAAAATTAAGTGCTCAAACTATGTTGTTATGTATATATGTATATGTATATCTTAAAAAGGACATATGTAATATTATTATATTAAATTTAATTACAAGTTGAATATAATTGTTATATTAATGTTATTATCATTACTTTCATTATTATTATTATCATTATTATTATTATTTGTAAAATTTGATATATATAATTTGTTATATTATTATTAGTAGTATTTTGATTAGTAATATTATTATTATTATTATTATTTTTATTAATAGTATTTGCTATAACACTTTATTATTTGATATTAATATTAGTAATATATTTATTTATTTATTAATAGCAAATATATAGGATTAAAATCTGTTATATCATGACTAATTAATTATTTGACATTAAAATCTTTAAATGATACAAATCTGTCCCAATCCCTTCCACTTGGCATAAAGTCTTGATTCCATTTGCAATACTCCAAATTCTGTTGCTAGTCGAAACAGATATACATATACTGTTATATATATAGATACAAGGTATGTAATTCTATTTCCTATCATTGTCATTCTGTAGGAAATTTTGAGTTTGTATTTAGAATCTGCACAGATCGATTTCCAAATCAGATATATCCAAAAATTAGATTACAATCACTTTCATTTTTTTTTTGTGTATTCCTGTTTCTGCTCGATTTCTTGTCGATCCGATTGATATAAAACATGATTTAATATGAACTGTTAAGAGATGCTAATCAACTTTACAATCTCATTCTTAGTTATCATAATCATCTGTTTGAAACTGATCATTTTTTTTCCAAATATTCAAGTATACCACTCGACATCTCTGTATCCTTCAGTTTTTCACCAAATCACGAATTAGAACGAAACTTTAAAATCTAATAATGCAAAGTTATTAGAAATCTTTTACTCAATCACTCTATAAATTCACAGCCTTCAATTTTCATTATCGAATCCAAATTTCAGAGTCAAAGTTTGGTTTCAAAAAGTCAAACAAATCGTTCATCGTGAAATTCAAATTCGTGTGTGTGTTTCAAGGTAAATTGACGATTCCTATAGTTTCTATATGTGATTACTAAACTACTTCGTGTTATAGTCCTTAGCTATAAAGCAATTAAAATCGAAAATCATTATAATTTTTTTTTGTTTCCAACCGTCACCCAGCAAGCTGTCTTTCTTTTTTTTTTTTCAATCAAATTCATCACTAATATATGTTTTTATATTGGATATTAAATCCCAAAAATAATTAGTAAACTTATTTTTATGTGGATTGGATTTTTGGATCGATTTTGATTTTTAGTGGTGAGGAAGAAGATGACTACGATTTAAGGGTTAAAAGCAATTAAAATCCAATATTAACAGAAAAGCAGTGTGGCTCAGTTGGTGGGGAGGATGTGTTGGTTTCGAGAGGTCTCAGGTTCAATTCCAAGCGTGGGCAGTTATTTCTCTAGAACTCTTTTTAAGGTAGTTTACTATTTGTTATTATTATTATTTGTTATTATTATTATTATTATTATTGTTATTGTTATTATTATTATTAATGTTATTATTATTATTATAAATATTATTATTATCATTATTGATTATTGATATTATTATTATTATGCTTGTGAATATAATTATAATTAGGATATAGAAGATGATAATAGAAAGATAACAAAATAAGATACTATATAACTATGATTAATATTGTTATTTTGATTATTACCGTTAACTTTAATATTAGTATTATTATCAACATAGTTATTAGTTAAGGTTATATACATATGCAGATTATAAATACAAACATGTTTATAAAGATGATTATACTTGTAAATGAATAATGAGTTAAAATGAAATATTATTATTATTAATATCATTATATTATTAATCATTATTATTATTAGTGTTATTATTAACATAAGATTATGGATGATATTAGGAACAACGAGTACGATAAGTATGCTATAAATAAAGATGAAATCGTTAGTAATGATAATAAATAATATTATGAATACGTAAGAAATCTAAATAAATTTATGGGTTGTATAAGTATGTATAACACATCTTTTATTATTAAAAGGGTTATTATAATTAATACCAAATTTGTGATTTTTATCATTACCATAATTATACTAATATTATTACTATTAGTAATATTATAATTATTATCATTTTTACTACTATTAATACTATTTCGATATTACTATAACTACTATTATTAATATACAAATTATATATATATATATATATATATATATATATATATATATATATATATATATATTAAAAATATATTTAATACATATAACATAACAAAAATTAATATTTTATATAACAAAATGAATAAATGACACATATATACATATATATACATTCAATATAAAAACAACATAACTAATAAAGTTATATATATATATATATATATATATATAGATAAATTTGATCGATTACAAATATGTATATTAATAAATATACCAATGATATAGGTTCGTGAATCCGAGGCCAACCCTGCATTGTTCAATGTCGTCAT
Source organism: Rutidosis leptorrhynchoides (assembly GCF_046630445.1). NCBI lineage: Eukaryota > Viridiplantae > Streptophyta > Magnoliopsida > Asterales > Asteraceae > Rutidosis > Rutidosis leptorrhynchoides. The sequence goes on along the minus strand of NC_092337.1, from coordinate 77,795,484 downwards.
ATGTATTTTTACTACAAAATACAGTATTGTGAGTTTCATTTGCTCCCTTTTTAAATGCTTTTGCAATATATATTTTTGGGATGAGAATACATGCAAGTTTTATAAATGATTTACAAAATAGACACAAGTACGTGAAACTACATTCTATGGTTGAATTATCGAAATCGAATATGCCCCTTTTTATTAAGTCTGGTAATCTAAGAATTAGGGAACAGACACCCTAATTGACGCGAATCCTAAAGATAGATCTATTGGGCCTAACAAACCCCATCCAAAATACCGGATGCTTTAGTACTTCGAAATTTATATCATACCCGAAAGGTGTCCCGGAATGATGGGGATATTCTTATATATGCATCTTGTTAATGTCGGTTACCAGGTGTTCAATCCATATGAATGATATTTTTGTCTCCATGCATGAGACGTATGTTTATGAGATATGGAAATATGAAATCTTGTGGTCTATTAAAATTATGAAATGATTATTATAATAAACTAATGAACTCACCAACTTTTTGGTTGACACTTTAAAGCATGTTTATTTCCAGGTACGAAAGAAATCTTTCGCTGTACATTTTCTCATTTTAGAGATATTACTTGGAGTCATTCATGACATATTTCAAAAGATGTTGCATTCGGTTCGTTGAGTTCATCAAGATTATTATTTAGTCAATTACAGTTAGATATATTATGAAATAGTATGTATGCCGTCAACTTTCGGTGTAAATGAAAATTTGTCTTTTAAAACGAATGCAATGCTTGTAAAATGTATCATATAGAGGTCAAGTACCTCGCAATGTAATCAACTATTGTGAATCATTTATAATTGATGTGGACTTCGTCCGGATGGATTAGGACAGGTCATTAGAGTTGGTATCAGAGCGGTGGTCTTAGCGAACCAGGTCTGCATTAGTGTGTCTAGTTGATAAGTCGTTAGGATGCATTAGTGAGTCTGGACTTCGACCGTGTCTGCATGTCAAAAGTTTTGCTTATCATTAGTGCTGAAAAATTATTTGCTTATCATCCTTAAAGTCTAGACACGTCTTACTGCCTCTATTGCATAGACAGTGTATAGAAAAATTCATATCTTAGCATATCTACTAATCCATATCTTAGCGTATCTGTCACTGTAGACTTTATCTGACACGTTTCCTTAATCTTCTCCTTAATTCACGGGATCTTTGGAAGTATGTATAGATATTCTATATATAATTAGAATATCATTCGATATTCGAAAATTATTTCATATCAAAACCCTTTAACTGATTGTGAGAGATGGATCCTACACCTAGCTTGGATTCCATTAGTTCCGGAAGCGATTTCGAGATGTATATTGAAGCAGACTCCGAAGTCAATGAACCAGAAGTGCCTCAACCATTTAGTTATTTTTCTTTCTGGAGGAGTTGGGGGTGGGTCCGAGACTTATTCACTCTATGGAGAAATGAAGAAGGCGAGCCCTATCGCGAACCAAACTTACCTCCTAACATCGGAGAAAACGATGTACTCACCGGTGAACCTATGCGCAACACTGTATTCACCCTTCTTGCTAAAGTTTTCCACCTCGAAGGGCGTAGTACTGCAATCTCAGAAAATATTCAACCTCTACTCCCGAATATCAATCGAAGGGGAGTATTAGAAGAAGTTAGAGAACTTCGAATTGATAATCAAGACCTATCGAATCAGATGAGTGGATGGATAGAAATGATAGAGGGTAGGATAGAAACCCTGACAAGAATGGTACGTGAATTACAAGCTATACTTACTACACCAACAGTACCATCAATAACAGCACCAGTATCATCAACAATCCATGCCTCAACATCTCATTCTGTACCTCGAGTATCATCATTGTTCTACGTATCATTCTACCTCATTTATCTTGTTCGACATGGCAATTATGTAATCTCTAATGTTTTAGAGATTATGTATCATAGTTCAAGCAGTAAACCAGATGAGTTTAATATCATATTAACTCATTAAATCCATGATTATAGTCCGAAGAAAATATATATGTATATATATTTTCATAAAGATTGTAATTAAAAATTCTTTTGTACAAACTGTTAATGGTAAAAATATTTTAACGGGTAGGTAATACCCGAGGAATATTTAGATTTCACATTAATAAGTTACACTGTACATTCTTCGAATCTGATTCAACAGTCATTTACTATCCTACTTACATCTCCAGATATATGAATCTGTTCACCGCAGAATAACCATTTTTCATTCAATTTCATATTTGGATTTTGACCTATCAGAATCCAACAAGTGGCATAATGAAGAAAACATTGGACAAAATAAAATTTGTTAGAAACAAACAAATTAATTATGAGAAATTTTGTTAAGAATCCACGCTAACTGTTCCTAGCTAACTGTTCCTAGCTAACTGTTAATTCTGTATTACATTTTAATTATCGCAATTTATTTATCGCAATTTAATTATCGCAATTTTAATTCTCGCAATTTTATTTATCGTCATTTAATTTCTGTTATTTATTTTTACGCACTTTAAATATCGGGACACGTATACAAGGTTTTGACATATCATATCGACGCATATATATATATATATATATATATATATATATATATATATATATATATATATATATATATATATATATATATATATATATATATATATATATATATATATATTATTTGGAATAACTATAGACACTCTATATACAGTAATAATCGAGTTCTCTATACAGGGTTGAGGTTGATTCTACAATAATATATATACTTTGAGTTGTGATCGAGTCTGAGACATGTACACGGGTCACGATATGTATTAATTAATTCGAATATTATATATTAAACTATATATGAATTATTGGACTATTACTGTGGACTATCGACTGTGGACTAATAACATTGGATAATTAAAATGAATTAAAATATTGATTATAACATATGAAACTAAACATTTCTTCAAGTTTGCCACTTGATTTCTTCTTAAACCTCATTTGTATCTTGATGATTACAATCCGCGTTCAAACCTTTCATGATTCTTGAAAACACCTCAATCGAGAGAATAAACCAACCGCACTTCATCTACAGCAGAAAAGATTGATGCATATAGTTATGCACCTGAAAAACACTCGGAACCTGAGTAAACGTTTAACATGTAGCCGTGCAAATTCCTTAGTGTTATTATTACCCAAAATAACTTAATAATTCCTTTCAAAGTAGCAAATTTTGTCACAGCTTCAGCAAGACAATTTCAACTTTTTGTTCAAAACAGCCTTAATATAACTTTGATATATATGCGTGCTCTTTTATTGTTACCGTGGAACCTTTCATATTTCACCATATTACCATCATCGTTTAATCATCTAAAAACACAATTCTCCTGAAACCACCCCGGATTGATAACCGATGATTCAGATATCGTAGCATTAAATGCAGAGAAAACAGAAAAAATGGTTGATGGTCTAAACGGCCAAAAGTTTGATGATAAAGAAAGGAGTGTTAGGAACGCTCGATAGAAAATTTGGTACTGAAAAATAGATTGAGCGAACTATGAAGGAGACCAAGGACAAATACAAGGACCAAACTCTATATTCAAAGTATCCAGGTAATTCTGGATCCGATGAAATCTTAAGCAAATATCTTGCTCCTTACTCTAAACCCTTGCGGACAATATTCTTCATCATCCTCTGATCTTAGAAATTCCAAGATATCATCGTATCTTTCATTATAAATATCCTCCATATTTCTGAAGATATTTTCATAACTATTCTTATCTGAAATCATTAATCTATTAGTGCTATCAGTGTTACATCATATAGAAACTGTTAGTTTCTATATTCTGTAAACTTTCAAGCTTAAAATATGAATGTTATTGAAGTAGTGTTGGAAACTGATGCATGAGTTAGTATAATATAATGACACTTGATCAACGTGATTATATTACAGTAAGTTATGCCGAGTTTCTAAATGGAACATGATGATTCACAGATTATAACGTCATCATGTGCCATGTTACACGACTCTTACATTTTATCTGATATATAAACATATCAAGAACATATTTTCTTGATAGTTCTATCTTTTCCGGATATTCTGGTAATTTGACGAATCAAGATCGTGTTATTACCATTTCTTTCTTAGAACATTAACTATGTTCATTTCAAAATTCATATCTATGAACTCTGGACCGTTGCTCGCTTTAATAGAGGTCGAGAGAGTAATAAAAAGGCAAAGAGATCCAAAATATATGAGAAAATATAAAGCCCAATGACAACACCGAAATTACAAACCGTGGATATCAGTACGTATAGCAATATAAAGACACGGGAGGATTATAAATATAATAATACCTAGAGCATAATAGAAATAAACAGATTCTTCAGGTGGGAGTTGGAAAAGAAGAACGATCATTGCGATAGTTAGAATAAGAACAAGGATCAGAACAGGGTTAAGCATTTTCATAAATCTTTTGAATTTGGGAATTGAGTATAGAAGTGGTGAAAACAAATGGAACGGAAAAGGTAAATTTATAAAGGAAATATCAGACGTAGTAATCGGGGTAGATCACTGTATATAATTAAAGAGATCTTAATTTCCATAAATCCCGAAGAATCAGATCTTATAGATTTCCAAGATTTTCTTTTAAATCTCTTGAATTTCGGAATTCAATCAAGACGATATCAAAAGTTAAGACGCACCTTATTTTCTAAATTCAACCATGACTAGTCAAAAGTTATGGTGAAACCTGTCTTCCTCATTTCACTATTTAGTGATAACTTCACTCGTAGTCTTCGAGTAATCGAATTATCTTATCTATATTACTCAACAGTAATAAAACTCTATTTATCAGCTCGTATTCGTCATAATAACATTCTTATTGTTAGCCATGACGACCTCTATTAAATTTCGGGGACGAAATTCTTTAACGGGTAGGTACTGTGATGACCCGGAAATTTCCGACCAAATTTAAACTTTAATTTTAATATAAGTTTGATATGATAAGCAAAGACTATTAGATTGAACTTTAGAATTATTGAACTATTTCATTGAAAGCATTTAACCCTTGACTATCCTCGAGGATTCACGAACAAATTGTGTGTAGATAAATATATATATATATATATATATATATATAAATATAAGTATATATATAATAATAATTGAAAGAATAAAATATAATATAAACATTAAAGTTAAATATGTAAATAAGATATAAAATAATTAAATTTATTCTATATATATATATATATATATATATATATATATATATATATATATATATATATATATATACATATGACTTTTTATACATAACTGATATTGTAGGTATATTGTAATAAATATAAAATATATAAATCTTGACAAATCAAATATAAATTCTATAGATAATTATTATTATATTGTTGTAAGATATAAAAATTAAGTGCTCAAACTATGTTGTTATGTATATATGTATATGTATATCTTAAAAAGGACATATGTAATATTATTATATTAAATTTAATTACAAGTTGAATATAATTGTTATATTAATGTTATTATCATTACTTTCATTATTATTATTATTATTATTATTATTATTATTATTATTATTATTATTATTATTATTTGTAAAATTTGATATATATAATTTGTTATATTATTATTATTAGTAGTATTTTGATTAGTAATATTATTATTATTATTTTTATTAACAGTATTTCCAATAACACTTTATTATTTGATATTAATATTAGTAATATATTTATTTATTTATTAATAGCAAATATATAGGATTAAAATCTGTTATATCACGACTAATTAATTATTTGACATTAAAATCTTTAAATGATACAAATCTCTCCCAATCCCTTCCACTTGGCTTAAAGTCTTGATTCCATTTGCAATACTCCAAATTCTGTTACTAGTCAAAACAGATATACATATACTGTTATATATATAGATACAAGGTATGTAATTCTATTTCCTATCATTGTCATTCTGTAGGAAATTTTGAGTTTGTCTTTAGAATCTGCACAGATCGATTTCCAAATCAGATATATCCAAAAATTAGATTACAATCACTTTTTTTTTTGTGTACTCCTGTTTCTGCTCGATTTCTTGTCAATGCGATTGATATAAAACGTGATTTAATACGAACTGTTAAGAGATGCTAATCAACTTTACAATCTCAATCTCAATTATCATAATCATCTGTTTGAAACTGATCAATTTTTTTTTTCCAAATATTGAAGTATACCGCTCGACATCTCTGTATCCTTCACTTTTTCACCAAATCACGAATTAGAACGAAACTTTAAAATCTAATAATGCAAAGTTATTAGAAATCTTTTACCCAATCACTCTATAAATTCACAGCCTTCAATTTTCATTATCGAATCCATATTTCAGAGTCAAAGTTTGGTTTCAAAAAGTTAAACAAATTGTTCATCATGAAATTCAAATTCGTGTGTGGGTTTCAAGGTAAATTGACAATTCCTATAGTTTCTATATGTGATTACTAAGCTACTTCGTGTTATAGTCCTTAGCTATAAAGCAATTAAAATCGAAAATCATTATAATTTTTTTTTGTTTCCAACCGTCACCCAGCAAGCTGTCTTTCTTTTTATTTTATTTTTTATTTCAATCAAATTCATCACTAATATATGTTTTTATATTGGATATTAAATCCCAAAATTAATTAGTAAACTTATTTTTATGTGGATTGGATTTTTGGATCGATTTTGATTTTTAGTGGTGAGGAAGAAGATGACTACGGTTTAAGGGTTAAAAGCAATTAAAATCCAATATTAACAGAAAAGCAGTGTGGCTCAGTTGGTGGGGAGGATGTGTTGGTTTCGAGAGGTCTCGAGTTTAATTCCAGGTGTGGGCAGTTATTTCTCTAGAACTCTTTTTAAGGTAGTTTACTATTTGTTATTATTATTATTATTTGTTATTATTATTATTATTGTTATTATTATTATTAATGTTATTATTATTATTATAAATATTATTGTTATCATTATTGATTATTGATATTATTATAATTATGCTTATGAATATAATTATAATTAGGATATAGAAGATGATAATAGAAAGTTAACAAAATAAGATAATATATAACTATGATTAATATTGTTATTTTGATTATTATCGTTAACTTTAATATTAGTATTATTATCAACATAGTTATTAGTTAAGGTTATATACATATGCAGATTATAAATACAAACATGTTTATAAAGATGATTATACTTGTAATTGAATAATGAGTTAAAATGAAATATTATTATTATTAATATCATTATATTATTAATCATTATTATTATTATTAGTGTTATTATTGACATAAGATTATGGATGATATTAGGAACAACGAGTACGATAATTATGCTATAAATAAAGATGAAATCGTTAGTAATGATAATAAATAATATTATGAATACGTAAGAAATCTAAATAAATTTATGGGTTGTATAAGTATGTATAACACATCTTTTATTATTAAAAAGGTTATTATAATTAATACCAAATTTGTGATTTTTATCATTACCATAATTATTCTAATATTATTACTATTAGTAATATTATAATTATTATCATTTTTACCACTATTAATACTATTTCGATATTACTATAACTACTATTATTAATATACAAATTATATATATATATATATATATATATATATATATATATATATATATATATATATATATATATATATATATATTAAAAATATATTTAATACATATAACATAACAAAAATTAATATTTTATATAACAAAATGAATAAATGACACATATATACATATATATACATTCAATATAAAAACAACATAACTAATAAAGTTATATATATATATATATAGATAAATTTGATCGATTACGAATATGTATATTAATAAATATACCAATGATATAGGTTCGTGAATCCGAGGCCAACCCTGCATTGTTCAATGTCGTCATATGTATTTTTACTACAAAATACAGTATTGTGAGTTTCATTTGCTCCATTTTTAAATGCTTTTGCAATATATATTTTTGGGATGAGAATACATGCAGGTTTTATAAATGATTTACAAAATAGACACAAGTACGTGAAACTACATTCTATGGTTGAATTACCGAAATCGAATATGCCCCTTTTTATTAAGTCTGGTAATCTAAGAATTAGGGAACAGACACCCTAATTGACGCGAATCCTAAATATAGATCTATTGGGCCTAACAAACCCCATCCAAAGTACCAGATGCTTTAGTACTTCGAAATTTATATCTTATCCGAAGGGTGTCCCGGAATGATGGGGATATTCTTATATATGCATCTTGTTAATATCGATTACTAGGTGTTCAATCCATATGAATGATATTTTTGTCTCTATGCATGGGACGTATGTTTTTGAGATATGGAAATATGAAATCTTGTGGTCTATTAAAATTATGAAATGATTATTTGTGATAAACTAATGAACTCACCAACCTTTTGGTTGACACTTTAAAGCATGTTTATTCTCAGGTACGAAAGAAATCTTCCGCTGTACATTTGCTCATTTTAGAGATATTACTTGGAGTCATTCATGACATATTTCAAAAGACGTTGCATTCGGGTCGTTGAGTTCATCAAGATTATTATTTAGTCAATTACAGTTAGATATATTATGAAATAGTATGCATGCCATCAACATTCAGTGTAAATGAAAATTTGTCTTTTAAAACGAATGCAATGTTTGTAAAATGTATCATATAGAGGTCAAGTACCTCGCAATGTAATCAACTATTATGAATCGTTTATAATCGATGTGGACTTCGTCCGGATGGATTAGGACGGGTCATTAGATATATATATATATATATATATATATATATATATATATATATATATATATATATATATATATATATATATATATATATATATATATATATATATATATATATATATATATATATATATATATATATATATTACAACTATTAGAAATCATATATATTTATATATATAGATTCACTTCTCATAATTACTTAATGATTCTGTTTTATTGTTTTACATTTTTAACTCAAGTGGTTAAATTATATTTTATTAATTCTAAATATTATATATGTACATTATATATATATATATATATATATATATATATATATATATATATATATATATATATATATATATATATACATTTTTATTTACACACAACTGTTCGTGAATCATCGAGGATGGTCAAGGAGTAACTAAATGTATGATAACCGTTCAAAATTTTTGAGATTCAATTAAATAGGTTTTGCTTATCATGTCGAAATCAAATACGATTCAAGTTTAAATTTGGTCGGAAATTTCCGGGTCATCACAGTACCTACCCGTTAAAGAAATTTCATCCCGAAATTTGAGTGTAGTTGTCATGGCTAACAATAAAAATGTTTTCATGACGAATATGAGCTGATATATAGAGTTTTATCATCATTGAGTAATATGGATAAAAAAAATTCGATTATTCGAAGAGTACGAATGAAGCTATCACGAAAAAGTGAAATGAGATAGACAAGTTTCATCATAAATTTTCACTAGTCATGGTTGAATTCCGGAATTCAAGGGATTTAAAGATAATCTTCGAAATCTATGGTATCAGAGCGTTGGTTGTAGGGAACTAAGATATGAAAGGACCCGTTCATACCGATTATAAACGATTCACAATAGTTGATTTCATTGTGAGGTATTTGACCTCTATATGATACATTTTACAAACATTGCATTCGTTTTTAAAAGACAAACTTTCATTACATCGAAAGTTGACAGACATGCATACCATTTCATAATATATCAAACTATCAATGACTTAATAATAATCTTGTTGAACTCAACGACTCAAATGCATCGTCTTTTGAAATATGTCATGAATGACTCCAAGTAATATCTCTAAAATGAGCAAATGCACAGCGGAAGATTTCCTTAATACCTGAGAATAAACATGCTTTAAAGTGTCAACCAAAAGGTTGGTGAGTTCATTAGTTTATCGTAATCAATCATTTCCATAATTTAACAGACCATAAGATTTTCATTTCCATTTCTCATAAACATAATCTCATATCAGGCATTTCGCACGACATAGAGATAAAAATCATTCATATGGTGAACGCTTGATAACCGAACTAACAGGATGCATATAGAATATCCCCATCATTCCGGGACTCTCATCGGACATGATTCTAAGTACTAAAGCATTTGTAACCCAAATGGGACATGTCAAGGTCCATAGATCTATCTTTAAGATTCACGTCAATTAGGGGCCATTTCCCTAATTCTTCGGCTACCAAGCTAAAAAGGGGCATATTCGATTCGATAATCCAACCATAGAATCTAGTTTCGATTACTTGTGTCTATTTCGTAAAACATTTATAAAAGCAGCGCATGTATTCTCAGTCCCAAAAATATATATTGCAAAAGCATTTAAAAAGGGAGCAAATGAAACTCACTATACTGTATTTTGTAGTAAAAATACATATAACGGCATTGAACAAGTGTTGGGTTGGCCTCGGATTCATGAACCTATATCATTTGTATATATATTAATACATATCCTTGTAGTCGTACAATTAAGTTATTTGAACTTGTTCCAGGAGTTTGGTTACGATCAAAAAGATCAAAAGTTGTGATCCTCAAAACAGTCCAAAGCTTCCGTTCATCCTCCTCGTCTTTACTGTTTCATCATCACAATCGACTTATCATCACGATCATCGATCATTATGATCATACATCATCACTTTAATCATCATCTTTGTGATTTATAATAAAAGCAACAGGATACGGACACTGTTCATCATCTTCTCCGATGAACAGCAGCAGGCGTGCAGTAGCGGTGTTTGTAGCTGCACATCAGCAGTCTTCTTGAATGTTTTGACGAGCAAAGGCAACAGAAGCAAGAACAATTGCGTATATTGTGATGGTTTGTGAGGGCTCACGGGTTAAACAGAAAGTAAACAAAATAATGAGCAGTTTGCATGATATGGTGGTGGTGGCGTTTGTGTTGTCATTGAAACAGAGTTGGAAAAGAGCAGAAACAACGTATATTGTCAAGGTGTTAGTGTTGGGTTGTTCACGATGATGACAAAATAGTAGGTGACAGTTTGTTGGGTGTGGAGGAGGGTGGCGATTTGGTGGGTTGAAACCGAAGGATATGTCAAACCCCATCCTAATCCATCTGGACGAAGTCACCAACATCTGGTCCCATTGCGATGATCGACTCCAAGTAATGTCTCTAATATGAGCAAATGCACAGCGGAAGATTTCTTTCATACCCGAGAATAAACATGCTTTCAAGTGTCAACTAAAAGGTTGGTAAGTTCATTAGTTTATCACAAATAATCATTTCCAATATTTTAATAGACCACAAGATATTAATATTTAGGTGAACATCCATGTCGAAATAGCTGTCAGATTCTGAAGAATTCGAACTGGTTGAGGGATCCATCTCGTATGATCAGATGAAAGATATTCGAATATGAAATAGATTATAGGATGTAGATTAGTACCCTGCAATACATGATTTACATATGCATATATAATACTAAAATCCCATAAGTTACTGAGGAATCTACGGAAGCTGTCAGGCAAAGGTAATAATAACAGATACGCTAAGATATGAATTTATCTATACACTGTCTATGCAATAGAGGCAGTAAGACGTGTCTAGACTTTAAGGATGATAAGCAAGTGATTCCCTAAGAATGATAAGCATGTAATTTTCGACACGAAATGATAAGCAAAACTTTTTGTCATGCAGACACGGTCGAAGTCCAGACCCACTAATGCATCTAAACAACTATCAGTTAGACACACTAATGCAAGACCTGGTTCGCTAAGACCACCGCTCTGATACCACATGTGACATCATGTGGGGAAAACTACCGTCCCACCCAGTGTCTTCCCAGCAAACTGCCTGGTGACCACTGAGTGTATCTCAGATACTGATTTTAGGGCCTGCCTCTCGGCTACTGCCAACCCGCATAAGGGATCGCAAGGAGTAAGATCCAATGCTTCATCACAGGTAACACTGTGAGAACCTCCTTTACGGCTAACCCGCCACACATGGATGGCGTTATACCAGCTCTGATGCCACATGTTAAACCCCATCCTAATCCATCTGGACGAAGTCACCAACATCTGGTCCCATTGCGATGATCGACTCCAAGTAATGTCTCTAATATGTGCAAATGCACAGCGGAAGATTTCTTTCATACTTGAGGATAAACATGCTTTCAAGTATCAACCAAAAGGTTGGTGAGTTCATTAGTTTATCATAAACAATCATTTGAATAATATAATAGACCACAAGATACTCATAAATATACGTCCCATGCATAGAGACAAAAATCATTCATATGGATTGAACACCTGGTAACCGACCTTAACAAGATGCATATAGAATATCCCCATCATTCTGGGACTCCCTTCGGACATGATAAATTCAAAGTACTAAAGCATCCGGTACTTTGGATGGGGCTTGTTGGGCCCAATAGATCTATCTTTAGAATTCGCGTCAATTAGGGTGTCTGTTCCCTAATTCTTAGATTACAAGACTAAAAAGGGGCATATTCGGTTTAATAATCCAGCCATATAATGTAGTTTTAAGTACTTGTGTCTATTTCGTCAAACATTTATAAAGCAGCGCATGTATTCTCAGTCCCAAAAATATATATTGCAAAATCATTTAAAAAGGGAGCCAATGAAACTCACAATACTGTATTTTGTAGTAAAAATACAAATGACGACATTGAACAATTGTAGGGTTGGCCTCGGATTCACGAACCTATATCATTTATATATGTATTAACACATATAATGGTAATCGAACAAATTTATATATTATTAGTGATTTAATTGTTATTTTAATTATTTATAGGTTTCCTTAATAATTTAGTTAGATATATAAAAATACTAATATAGTTATGTTATATATATTAAATATATTTTTATATAATTAATGTTTATTTGTTATAATATTAATAATAGGAATAATATTAATAATAGTAATACTTATAATAATAATATTGATAATACTAATAATAATGTTAATATTGATAATAAAAATGATAATAATAATAAAATATATAAAATTTTTAATAATGATAGTAATAATAATAAAAATAAAAAGGTTGTATTATTTTTACAATAAAAATACTAATTTTTATAAAATTTCTTAATACTAATAATACTTAATAATAATACTTGTTAATAAATATATTAATGTTAATAATTGTAATAATAATAATATTAATAGTAGTATTGATAATAATAATATAGTTATAATAATAATATTGATACTAGTAGTAAAAATGATAATAATAACAATGTTAAAAATAATAATATTAATGTTAAAAATAATAATAATAATGATAATAATATTAAAAATAATGATAATTCTAATAATAATAATAATGATATTTTTAATGATAGTAAAATGATATTTTTTTTAAAAATGATAATAATGATAACAATACTATTAATGATAGTTATACTTATGTTAATAATGATAATAATACTATTATCAATTATAATAATAAAAATGTTAATTCTAATACTAATGTTAGTAATAATAATAACAATAATAATTAATAATAACCATTATATTAATAATAGTAATAATAATAATAATAAAAATAATAATAATAATAATAATAAAAATAAAGAGTTACAACCTTTGAAGAAAGCTAAAAAAAAAAGAATGCCACGGCCGAGACTCGAACCTAAGACCTCTCGCAAACCCGACCCACCCATAAACCATTACGCTGTTGCTTACATTTCTGATTAAGTCTATAGCTTTTATTATATTTAACCCATCATCCACATCAACAATCTAGCCCAATTAATTAATATCTCAAGCCCATAAAATAGTCCATTAATCCACAAGATCTAATAATATCTTCAAGTTAATTCGACTGGTGGAGAAATTTGGCTTCTTCATTCGACGCAGACCACATCAGGAATGGTTCAGTTGATCAATTCCTCCTCCTCTCATCGATCTACCTCATCATTCATCATCAACCATCACACGATTCTTATCTTTGTTTCAATCGATATATAAAATCTAGGATCCGGGTACGTAATTCGATTTCCATTTAATGAAATTCGTATGCTAGAGATCTTCTTAAATCGATTGATTTGTCTATGTTGAATTTATATACCTAATTACGATTTTGTTGTTCTTGTGGGATAATGAAATTGATTGTAGGTTAGAGATTAGGTTGGTTTTGTGATCGTTTCGAATGGTAACAGAGAGTAGCAAGTCTTTGAGTTTGGGTAGGACATAAATTATAGTGTAAAAAGAAATGGTAATAGGCTATGGTGATGATTGTATGATGGTTTAATACATGAAATAGAAAAAGATCTGCATCTGCAGTTGCAGTTGCATTCTTATGGTGTAGCTTTTAGAAAAGGAGAAAAAAATAGAAAGGAGACAGGAACAGTAGAAACAAAAGGATTCGATGATTTGCAGGTGTGTTGATTCTTTGTTTGTCACGAATAGAAACAACAATTAATGAAACATAGAAACAAACGCAGAAATAAATTAAAGAAACAAACGCAGCAGTTACCAGGTATTTGGTTGTTGTGTGCAACACAGAAACAAATGCAGCAGGTTGTGGGTTTGTGATGGTGGGGTGGTGGTTTGGGTAATTCATTAATGAAACAAGAAAACAGTAAACTGTAGCAGTGGTGATTGAGGTGGATTGTGTTTAATCGAACATAATTAAAACAATTACATATATAGCTTGATCGAGAATGGAAACAGAAAAAGAAATAAGTAGGTAATGAGTAAGTGATTAGTAAGAAATCTATTGGAAGAACACCCAAATACGCTTATCAAAGAATAAGGCTAATGAACAAGAGTGAGTTGATTTTATGTGTGTGTGATTTCCTTCATGTATATATGTATATGTATATATAAATTAAGGTGTTTCTAGAGTGGTAGTGGACTTCGGTTTAGTTTTTTTATCAAGTCTGATCGGAACATAAGTCTTTTGCAGGTTCTTGTTGAGCAACAATAAATGGAAAAACATAAATGGAAGAGTATAGCAGCAAACCACAAAAAATATATAGCAGCTACAACAACTTCGGTTGTTCAGTCTTTGGTTAAGGTAGTAGCATGAAATCGATGGGTGTTCAGTGGTGGATGGTTGGGTGATGATGAAGGTCTCGATGATCATGGTTTGAAGGTGGTGATTAGGGTGGTTTAAATCAAGAGAAAGAGGAAAGATGGATAGAGAGAGAAGAAAGGGTGTTCAATGTGGTGAAGGAGTTGAATTACACATAAAGAAGTAGTAATTATTTGACACAAGTGTTGGTCTTGGTGTTTGCTTGAACGAGGGAATTAAGAAAGAGATAATGACCCTTTTATCAATTATTTGATGTAGCTGTATATATATATATATCCCATCACCCAATAAATGTAAATGTATATATATAAGATATATGCCAATCAAACAATCAATAAATTCACGGAGTCATTAACTGTTTTTAGTCAACAACTCAAAGAAAAAGAGGAAGAAAGACAAGAGGATCAACCCACTCTTGTGAGTTGGTCACGTGAAAGTAACAGGAAATACAAGGCAAAAGGTAATTTTGTATTTGTCCATCTACACTTAATTTTGGTATATGTATTTAATTATTTTTATGAATAATATTATGTACTTAATTTATTTGTTTTTCTTTGTCAAGTTAAATCATGCTAGGCTAAATTTCATACTCAGATGTAATAACCTTTGATCGTTGAATTATAACGCCATATATATATATATATATATATATATATATATATATATATATATATATATATATATATATATATATATATATATATATATATATATATATATATATATATATATATATATATATATATATATATATATATATATATATATATATATATATTAGACACGTTATCAACGGTCATTTTACGTTTAATTGAGAGTCCACAAATTAAATCTTATGATGATGTTATTGGGTTTTGTAAATTAGTGGGAAAACATGGGTTAACGCATGTTTACTCTCATGTAAGCACTTTAATCCTCATATTAGTTTTTGTTAAAATTTTACAATTATAATTTCATCATATTATATATATACGTTTTATGATAAGTTTAATTATATCGAAAGTTATTTTAGATAATAACTAAATCATATAACAGTTTAGTAATGTATTTCAAATTATAATATATATACCTATCTAATTACAAACAGTTGTTCGTGAATCATCGGAAGCAGTCGAAGGTCAATTGAGTTTATGAAATAGTTCAAAATTTTTGAGACTCAACATTACAGACTTTACTTATCGTATCAGAATCATACAAAGATTAAGTTTAAATTTGGTCAGAAATTCCCGGGTCGTCACAGTACCTACCAGTTAAAGAAATTTTGTCCCAAAATTTGATCGAGGTCGTCATAGCTAACAATAAATATGTTTTCATGACGATTATGAGTTGATAACTAGAGTTTTATTACCATAGAGTAATAAGGATAAAATAATTCGATTTATTTGAAGAGTACAAATGAAGCTATCACAAAAGAGTGAATTGAATAAATGCAGATTCGTCTTGTCTGGTGACGTAGTTACGGTTGATTTCCGGAAATCAAGGAATTTAAAGAAAATCTTCGAAATCTAAAAGATTTGATTTTTCGGCGAGTAAGGAAATTAAGATCTTTATAGTTAAATACGGTGATCTGCCTCGATTACTCTGTCTGATATTTTCATTATAAATTAAACTCTTCCGTTCCATTATTTTCACCATTCCTATACTTTCTTTCTTAGTTTCATACATCCAAAAGATTGTGAAAATGCTTAATCCCGTTCTAATCCTTGATATTTTTCCTAATTATCATTTCTGTCATCCTTCTTTTCAATCTTCCACCAGAAAATCTGTTTACTTCTACTATTATCTTGGGATGATACTATTCTTAATTCTACCATGTCTTTATATTGCTATTCGTATTAATATCCACGGTTTGTAACCTCCGTGTTGTTATTGGGCTTTATATTTTCCCTTATGCTTCGGAGTTCTTTGCCTTTTTATTCTCCTCTTGACCTCTAGTAAAGCGAGTAATGGTCCAGAATTCGTAAGTATGGAGTTTCGAATGAACTTAATGTTCTAAACAAGAAAGAACGTTACCGCACGATTTGATTTATCAAATTACCTGAATCACTGAGAATAGAACTATCAAGAATATATTTTCTTGATATGTTCAGAAGTTAAGCAGAATGAAAAAGTTATGTAACATGGCACCTGATGAAGTTATGGTCTGTGAATCATAAAGTTTTATTAGAAACTCAGCATGACTTACTGTAATATAATCACGCTGATCAAGTGTCATTATATTATACTAACTCATGCTTTAGTTCCCAACACTACTTCAAAATCATTCATAATTCAAACTTGAATTTTAAAGAAATTTAGAAACTAAAGTAGTTTCCTTTATGATGTAATATAGATAGCACGAAGAGATAAATAATTTCGGACGAGAATATTTATGAAAATATCTTCAGAAATATCGAAGATATTTATGATGATATTTTGGAATTTCTAAGTTCGATGGTTGATGAAGAAAATTTTTTCGCAAGATTTTAAAGTCAGAAGCAAGGTATTCGATAATAACTTCAGTAGATAATGAATCATTTGAGCAGATTTATTCTTTGTGATTTGTCTACAACATCCTTCATGGTTTTCTTAATTCGTTTTCTAGTTCCAAATCTTCTCTTAGCTTTGCTAACATACTATTCTTTGTCATCAAACTTTTGACTATTAAGGTCGTTCACAGTTTTTGCTGCTTTATTCAACTTTTTCAACATTCGGAGTATTGGTTCATAGACTGGGTGCTTTTCAGAATTTCAGAATAGAAGATCATGATTCTAAGAGATAAATGTTATATGTATACATATGACTGTTGATGTAGAAACACTGCCAGATTCGAAATACTGATTGCTAATTTCTGTTAATTGGTATGACAACTCTCGTTACAAGATGTGGATGAGTATATGTTAGAGTTTCAATGAGTATAATGATAAGGTTTTGATGAACAAATATAAGGGTTTTTCGGAGAGACTTAAGCCAATGAGTAATGAAGTTGTTGGTAAGTTTCTGCTAATGTGGTGGAATATAAACGGTTCCCCGATAACGATAACGAAAGGCAACTTATATATTACGGTTATAATATGGCTAATTCGAATGAAAGTTGAAGTTGTCTTGCTGGAGCTGTGATAAAATTGACTAATTTGGAGAGGGATTGTAAACTTATTTTCAGTAATAACAGCGCCAAAAGATCTAGCACAGATACGTGTTTAAACGTTTACTCAGGTTCCGAGTGTTTTCAGGTGCATAACTATATGCATTAATCTTTTTTTCCGTAGATGAAGTGCGGTTGGCTCATCCTCTCGATTGAGGTATTTTCAAGAATCATGAAAGGTTTTAACGCAGATTGTAATCGTCAAGATTTAAATGAGGTTTAAGATGAAATCAAGTGGCAAACTTGAAGAAATGTTTAGTTTTATATGTTATAATCAATATTTTAATTCATTTTAATTATCCAATGTTATTAGTTCACAGTCGATAGTCCACAGTTAACAGTCCAATATTTCATATATAGTTTAATATATAATATTCGAATTAATTAATACGTATCGTGACCCGTGTACATGTCTCAGACTCGATCACAACTCAAACTACACATATTATTTGAGAATTAACCTCAACCCTGTATAGCTAACTCTATCATTACTGCATATAGAGTGTCTATGGTTATTCCAAATAATATATATAAATGCGTCGATATGATATGTCAAAACCTTGTATACGTGTCCCGATATTTAAAATGCATAAATAATAGTATTTAAATGACTATAAATAAAGTGCGTAAAATAAATTGCGATAATTAAATGTACAATAATGAATTAACAGTTAGCTAGGAACAGTTAGCTAGGATTTTGTTAGCGTGGATTCTTAACAAAATTTCTCATAGTTAATTTGTTTGTTTCTAAAAAATTTTATTTTGTCCAATGTTTTCTTCATTATGCCACTTGTCGGATTCTGATAGGTCAAAATCCAAATATGAAATTGAATGAAAATGGTTATTCTGTGGTAAACGGATGCGTATATCGATGGATGTAAGTAGGATTGTAAATGACTGTTGAATCAGATTCGAAGAATGTACAGTGTAACTTACTAATGTGAAAACTAAATATTCCTCGCGTATTACTACCCGTTAAAATATTTTCACCGTTAACAGTTTGTACGAAAGAATTTTTAATTACAATCTTTATGAAAATATATATACATATATATTTTTCTTCAGATATAATCATGGATTTAATGAGTTAATATGATATTAATCTCATTTGTTTTTCGGTTTGAGCTAAAATAAGTAATCTCTAAAACTTTTAGAAACCACATATTCTTCGCAGAATATTTCTTCAATGAAGTTATGGATCAATACTTCATCGTTCATTGTTGTTGGTACTCCTTGGTATCTATCGTGCATATGATGTTGATGTTCGTGGGACAGATTGTGATGTTGAGGTGTGGAATGCGGATGTTGCTGTTGGTGGTACTGTTGGTGCCAGTGATGTTGTTGAAGCTGGTACGTTTTGCACCATATTTTTCAAATTGATTACTCAGGTGCGAAGCTCATTGACTTCTTCGATTACTCCGGGATGATTGACGGTTGTAACAAGCGGATGAATAAGGTTGAGAATTTTGGATATCATATAATCATTGCGGGATATCCTGGAAATGAGGGTGAATATGGTGTTTCGAACAGGTTCGTCGGTAAGTGCTTCAGGTTTTTCACCAAGAGGTGCATTCGGTTGGTGGAAGGGATCGCCTTCTTCGCGTCTCCATTGATTAAGTAGGCTACGAACCCATCAGATGAATTGGGGATGGCTGTTTGGTTGATTCATTCTGGTGACGTTGCTTTCGGAGCTTAGGTGAACATCCATGTCGAAATAGCTGTCGGATTCCGAAGAATTCGAACTGGTTGAGGGATCCATCTCGTACGATCAGATGAAAGATATTCGAATATGAAATAGATTATAGGATGTAGATTAATACCCTGCAATACATGATTTACATATGCATATATAATACTAAAATCCCATAAGTTAATGAGGAATCTACGGAAGCTGTCAGGCAAAGGTAACAATAACAGATACGCTAAGATATGAATTTATCTATACATTGTCTATGCAATAGACACAGTAAGTGATTCCTCAGTATGAATAACAGATACGCTAAGATATGAATTTATCTATACGCTAAGATATGAATAACAGATACGCTAAGATATGAATTTATCTATACAATGTCTATGCAATACACTGTCTAGACTTTAAGGATGATAAGCAAGTGATTCCCTAAGAATGATAAGCATGTAATTTTTGACACAAAATGATAAGTAAAACTTTTTGACATGCAGACACGGTAGAAGTCCAGACCCACTAATGCATCTAAACAACTATCAGTTAGACACACTAATGCAAGACCTGGTTCGCTAAGACCACCGCTCTGATACCACATGTGACATCATGTGGGGACAACCACCGTCACACCCAGTGCCTTCCCAGCTAATCGCCTGGTGACCACTGAGTGTACCTCAGATACTGATTTTAGGGCCTGCCTCTCGGCTACTGCCAACCCTCGTAAGGGATCGCAAGGAGTAAGAGCCAATGCTTCGTCACAGGTAACACTGTGAGAACCTCCTTTAGGACTAACCCGCCACACATGGACGATGTTATACCAGCTCTGATGCCACATGTTAAACCCCGTCCTAATCCATCTGGACGAAGTCACCAACATCTAATCCCATTGCGATGATCGACTCCAAGTAATGTCTCTAATATGAGCAAATGCACAGCGGAAGATTTCTTTCATACCTGAGAATAAACATGCTTTCAAGTGTCAACCAAAAGGTTGGTGAGTTCATTAGTTTATCATAAATAATCATTTCAATAATATAATAGACCACAAGATACTCATAAATATACGTCCCATGCATAGAAACAAAAATCATTCATATGGATTGAACACCTGGTAACCGACCTTAACAAGATGCATATAGAATATCCCCATCATTCCGGGACTCCCTTCAGACATGATAAATTCGAAGTACTAAAGCATCCGGTACTTTGGATGGGGCTTGTTGGGCCCAATAGATCTATCTTTAGGATTCGCGTCAATTAGGGTGTCTGTTCCCTAATTCTTAGATTACCATACTAAAAAGGGGAATATTCGGTTTAATAATCCAGCCATAGAATGTAGTTTTAAGTACTTGTGTCTATTTCATCAAACATTTATAAAGCAGCCCATGTATTCTTAGTCCCAAAAATATATATTGCAAAATCATTTAAAAAGGGAGCAAATGAAACTCACAATACTGTATTTTGTAGTAAAAATACATATGACGACATTGAACAATTGTAGGGTTGGCCTCGGATTTACGAACCTATATCATTTATATATATATTAACACATATAATGGTAATCGAACAAATTTATATATTATTAGTGATTTAATTGTTATTTTAATTATTTATAGGTTTCCTTAATAATTTAGTTAGATATATAAAAATACTAATATAGTTATGTTACATATATTAAATATATTTTTATATAATTAATGTTTATTTGTTATAATATTAATAATAGGAATAATATTAATAATAGTAATACTTATAATAATAATATTGATAATACTAATAATAATGTTAATATTGATAATAAAAATGATAATAATAATAAAATATATAAAATTTTTAATAATGATAGTAATAATAATAAAAATAAAAAGGTTGTATTATTTTTACAATAAAAATACTAATTTTTATAAAATTTCTTAATACTAATAATACTTAATAATAATACTTGTTAATAAATATATTAATGTTAATAATTGTAATAATAATAATATTAATAGTAGTATTGATAATAATAATATAGTTATAATAATAATAATGATACTAGTAGTAAAAATGATAATAATAACAATGTTAAAAATAATAATATTAATGTTAAAAATAATAATAATAATGATAATAATATTAAAAATAATGATAATTCTAATAATAATAATAAAGATATTTTTAATGATAGTAAAATAATAATTTTTGTAAAAATGATAATAATGATAACAATACTATTAATGATAGTTATACTTATGTTAATAATGATAATAATACTATTATCAATGATAATAATAAAAATGTTAATTCTAATACTAATGTTAGTAATAATAATAACAATAATAATTAATAATAACCATTATATTAATAATTGTAATAATAATAATAATAATAATAATAATAATAATAATAATAATAATAATAATAATAATAATAATAATAATAATAATAATAATAATATTAATAATATTAATATTAATAATAATAATAATAATAAAGAGTTACAACCTTTGAAGAAAGCTAAAAAAAAAAGAATGCCACCGCCGAGACTCGAACCTAAGACCTCTCGCAAACCCGACCCACCTATAAACCATTACGCTGTTGCTTACATTTCTGATTAAGTCTATAGCTTTTATTATATTTAACCCGTCATCCACATCAACAATCTAGCCCAATTAATTAATATCTCATGCCCATAAAATAGTCCATTAATCCACAAGATCCAATAATATCTTTAAGTTAATTAGACTGGTGGGGAAATTTGGGTTCTTCATTCGACGCAGACCACATCAGGAATGGTTTGGTTGATCAATTCCTCCTCCTCTCATCGATCTACCTCATCATTCATCATCAGCTATCACACGATTCTCATCTTTGTTTCAATCGATATATAAAATCTAGGATCCGGGTACGTAATTCAATTTCCATTTAACGAAATTCGTATGCTAGAGATCTTCTTAAATCGATTGATTTGTCTATGTTGAATTTATATACCTAATTACGATTTTGTTGTTCTTGTGGGATAATGAAATTGATTGTAGGTTAGAGATTAGGTTGGTTTTGTGATCGTTTCGAATGGTAACAGAGAGTAGCAAGTCTTTGATTTTGGGCAGGACATAAATTATAGTGTAAAAAGAAATGGTAATAGGCTATGGTGATGATTGTATGATGGTTTAATACATGAAACAGAAAATGATCTGCATCTGCAGTTGCAGTTGCATTCTTATGGTGTAGCTTTTAGAAAAGGAGAAAAAAATAGAAAGGAGATAGGAACAGTAGAAACAAAAGGATTCGATGATTTGCAGGTGTGTTGATTCTTTGTTTGTCACGAATAGAAACAACAATTAATGAAACACATAAACAAAAGCAGAAATAAATTAATGAAACAAACGCAGCAGTTACCAGGTATTTGGTTGTTGTGTGCAACACAGAAACAAATGCAGCAGGTTGTGGGTTTGTGATGGTGGGGTGGTGGTTTGGGTAATTCATTAATGAAACATGAAATTAGTAAACTGTAGCAGTGGTGATTGAGGTGGATTGGGTTTAATCGAACATAATTAAAACAATTACATATATAGCTTGATCGAGAATGGAAACAGAAAAAGAAATAAGTAGGTAATGAGTAAGTGATTAGTAAGAAATCTATTGGAAGAACACCCAAATACGCTTATCAAAGAATAAGGCTAATGAACAAGAGTGAGTTGATTTTATGTGTGTGTGATTTCCTTCATGTATATATGTATATATAAATTAAGGTGTTTCTAGAGTGGTAGTGGACTTCGGTTTAGTTTCTTTATCAAGTCTATCGGAACATAAGTCTTTTGCAGGTTCTTGTTGAGCAACAATAAATGGAAAAACATAAATGGAAGAGTATAGCAGCAAACCACAAAAAATATATAGCAGCTACAACAACTTCAGTTGTTCAGTCTTTGGTTAAGGTAGTAACATGAAATTGATGGGTGTTCAGTGATGGATGGTTGGGTGGTGATGAAGGTCTCGATGATCATGGTTTGAAGGTGGCGATTAGGGTGGTTTCAATCAAGAGAAAGAGGAAAGATGGATAGAGAGAGAAGAAAGGGTGTTCAATGTGGTGAAGGAGTTGAATTACACATAAAGAAGTAGTAATTATTTGACACAAGTGTTGGTCTTGGTGTTTGCTTGAACGAGGGAATTAAGAAAGAGATAATGACCCTTTTATCAATTATTTGATGTAGCTTTATATATATATATATATATATATATATATATATATATATATATATATATATATATATATATATATATCCCATCACCCAATAAATGTAAATGTATATATATAAGATATATGCCAATCAAACAATCAATAAATTCACGGAGTCATTAACTGTTTTTAGTCAACAACTCAAAGAAAAAGAGGAAGGAAGACAAGAGGATCAACCCACTCTTGTGAGTTGGTCACGTGAAAGTAACAGGAAATACAAGGCAAAAGGAAATTTTGTATTTGTCCATCTACACTTAATTTTGGTACATGTATTTAATTATTTTTATGATTAATATTATGTACTTAATTTATTTGTTTTTCTTTGTCAAGTTAAATCATGCTAGGCTAAATTTCATACTCAGATGTAATAACATTTGATCGTTAAATTATAACGCCATATATATATATATATATATATATATATATATATATATATATATATATATATATATATTAGACTCGTTATCAACGGTCATTTTACGTTTAATTGAGAGTCCACAAATTAAATCTTATGATGATGTTATTGGGTTTTGTAAATTAGTGGGCAAACATGGGTTAACGCATGTTTACTCTCATGTAAGCATTTTAATCCTCATATTAGTTTTTGTTAAAATTTTACAATTATAATTTCATGATATTATATATATATACGTTTTATGATAAGTTTAATTATATCGAAAGTTATTTTAGATAATAACTAAATCATATAACAGTTTAGTAATGTATTTCAAATTATAATATATATACCTATCTAATTACAAACAGTTGTTCGTGAATCGTTGGAAGCAGTCGAAGGTCAATTGAGTTTATGAAATAGTTCAAAATTTTTGAGACTCAACATTACAGACTTTGCTTATCGTATCAGAATCATACAAAGATTAAATTTAAATTTGGTCGGAAAATCCCGGGTCATCACAGGATAGCTGTAGCAGTAGCAATAATTAGAATGTGAGCTGCAGTAGAAACTTTGAGCTGTTGATGTAACTAATCAGAAAATTGAAAAGAAACATGAGAGGGAGAGAGAGTAAGAAGAAGATGTGGTGATGGTGGTGGTAGCTGTAGAGTGACGGGGATGAGTGTTGTCGTGAAGGTGGTGATGGAGGTCGAAGGTGCTAATCGGGTGTGGTGATTTGTTGCTTGACATAAAAAAAATAAAGGTGACCGATGGTTTTCATGGTTGAAGTGGTGGTTGGTGATTGCCGGGGTGATGGTGGCGATAGGTTGAAGGTGGTGGTTTATGGTGGTGGCTCACGGTATCTTGGTCGTTGCTCATTAAAACAGAAATAACAAAATTTGAAGTGGTACAGGGGAAGAGAAGTTTTATGTCTATCCCTATATCATATATCTAATGTATATATAAATATATGTTAGTTGGATAGATTAGGATTGAAAAAGGAGAAACATTACATAATAATTAAATCACGGGAGTACATGATTATTTAACTGCCGACACTTTCAACGGGTATCAATTCGTGATCCGTTGTTAATCAGTGACGGATAAAGGTTCTCAGAATAATCCCAAACTTTTAGATTAACTATATTTATTTATTTTGCTCATTATGGTATAAAATTCGATCCATATTGTGTTAAATAAAAATTACATCAACTGTCCCTCTCATTTCTGGGTAAAATATAAAAAATTCTAAAATTTAATAACTACATCCTAAATACATTTTTAGTAAGCCTAAAATTTATAGAACTCATTTTCGGGTCACCGTTTATTTAAAAATCAATGTCAGTTCGAATTAAACTTCTCTAAATTATAATCGAAACGTTCAACGAATATTACAATTATTTAATATTTATTTTTAATACACTTTATTTATATATAGTTATGCTTTAAATAATAATTATTATAATATCTTATTTTTTTTAATTTTATTTTACATAATTAATTTTAAATACAACAACATATAATGTTTCAATTATTTTTCAAATTTCCATTTATATATATGTATATATACACACACATAACTGTTTAAAATTTATTGTTCGGGAATCGTCGAGAACGGTCGAAAGTCAATTGAATATATGAACATCGTTTCAAACTTTTCTAGACTCAACATTATATACTTTGTTTATCGTATTGAAATCATATAAAGATTAAGTTTAAATTTAGTTGAAAATTCCCGGGTCATCACAGTACCTACTCGTTAAAGAAATTTCGTCCCGAAATTTGAGTGAGGTGGTCATGGCTAACAATAAAAATGTTTTCATGATGAATGTGAGTTGATAAATAGAGTTTTATCATCATTGAGTAATATGGATAATAATTCGGTTACTCGAAGAGTACGAGTGAAGCTATCACAAAAGTGTGAAATTAGTAAATGCAGATTTATCTTAACCGATGATGTAGTCACGGTTGATTTTCAGAATTTAAGGAATTAAAGAAAATCTTCAAAATCTATAAGATTTGATTCTTCGGCGAATAAGGAAATTAAGATTTCTATAATTAAATACGGTGATCTGTCTCGATTACTCTGTCCGAAATTTCCATTATAAATTAAACTTTTTCCGTTCCATTATTTTCACCATTCCAATACTTTCTTCCTCAGTTCATACATCCAAAAGATTGTGAAAATGCTTAATCCCGTTCTAATCCTTGATGTTTTTCTAATTATCATTTCTGTCATTCTTCTTTCATTCTTCCACCAGAAAATCTGTTTACTTCTACTATTACCTTGGGGGTGATACTATTCTTAATTCTACCGTGTCTTTATATTGCTATTCGTATTAATATCCACGGTTTGTAATTTCTGCGTTGTTGTTGGGTTTTATATCTTCCCTAATATTTCAATATCCCTGCTTCTGTCTCCTATAATCATTGTCATCCACAGTTAATGCTCTCTCATATTTGCTGCGATTTATACCCATATTTACACTTTGAAGCTTTATGCTCTGTTTTCTCTTCTATCCATTAATCACAGCAAGTAAAGGTCCAGAATTTGTAAGTATGGAGTTTCGAATGAACATGACTAATGTTCTAAGAGAGAAATTGTAATAGCACGATCTTGATTGGGTAAATTACCAGAATTCAAGAGAAAAGATAGGACTATCAGGAAGATATGTTCTCAATATGTTTGGAGATCAAGTAGAATGTAAGGGTCATGTAGCATGGTACATAACGATGTTATAGTCTGTGAATCATCACGTTCCATTAGAAACTCAGCATGACTTACTGTAATATAATCACGTTGATCAAGTGTCATTATATTATACTAACTCATGCATCAGTTCCCAACACTACTTCAAAAACATTCATATTTTAAATTCGAAGGTTTATAGAATATAGAAACTAAAATAGTTTCCTTTTATGATATAACACAGATAGCGTTGAGAGATAATTAATATCGAACGAGAATATTTATGAAGATAACTTCAGAAATATTGAGGATATTAATAAAGAAAAGATACGATGATATCTTAGAATTTCAGAATCAAATTGTGATGAAGAAATTCATTCACGATGATTTAGAGCGGTTAAGGAGTAAGGTATTCGCTAAAGATTTCATCAGAAACAGAATCATCAGGATTCTTTATATACAAGTTTAGTCCTTGTGATTTGTTCAGAGTCTCCTTCATGGTTTGCTCAGTCCATTTTTCCAATACAAATTTTCCATTGAGTTTTTCCAACACTCCATTCTTTATCATTAAACTTCCGGGGGTTATGGTCGTTTACGGTTGTCTACAGTTTCTGCTGCTTCATTCAGCTTTTTTAAAATTGGGAGTATTGATTCGTAGAATGGGTGCTTTTCAGAATTTCAGAATGAAAGATCATAATTCTAAGAGATAAATGTTATATATATACATATAATTGTTGATGTAGAAACGTTGCGAGATTCTAAATACAGATTTACTGATTCCTGGTAATTGGTATGTCAATTCTCGTTACAAGATGCGGATGAGTTCATGATAGGGTTTTGATGAACGAATATAATGGTTCTTCAGAGAGACTTAAGCCGATGAGTAATGAAGTTGCTGGTAAGTTTACTGTTAATGTGGTGGAATATAAACGGTTCCTCGTAACAATGATGAAAGACAAACTTATATATCAAAGTGATAATAAGACTTATTTGAATGAAAGTCGAAGTTGATTTGCTGGAGCTGTGACAAAATTTGCTACTTTGGAAAGGGATTGCAAAGTGATTTTCGGTAATAACAATGCCAAAGGAACTAGCACAGATTCATGTTAAACGTTTACCCAGGTTCCGAGTGTTTTCAGGTGCATAACTATATGCATCAATCTTTTCTTCCGTAGATGAAGTGCGGTTGGTTCATCCTCTTGATTGAGATGTTTTTAAGAATCATGAAAGGTTTGAACGCAGATTGTAATCGTCAAGATACAAACGAGGTTTAAGATGAAATCAAGTGGCAAACTTGAAGAAATGTTTAGTTTCATATGTTATAATCAATATTATAATTCATTTTAACTATCCAATGTTATTAGTCCACAGTTAGCAGTCCACAATTAGTAGTTCAACAATTCATATATAGGTTGACATATAATATTCGAATTAATTAATATTTGTCGTGACCCGTTATATACATGTCTCAGACTCGATCACAACTCAAAGTATATATATTATTGTAGAATCAACCTCCACCCTGTACAGCTAACTCAAGCATTACTGCATATAGAGTGTCTATGGTTATTCCAAATAATATATATAGATGCGTCGATATGATATGTCAAAACCTTGTATACGTGTCCCGATATTTAAAGTGTGTAAAATAAATAACAGAAATTAAATGACGATAAATAAAGTGCGTAAAGTAAATAACAGAAATTAAATGACGATAAATAAAATTGCGATAATTAAATTGCGATAAATAAACTGCGATAAATAAAATGTAATCAGTTAGCTTGGAACAGTTAGCTGGAAACAGTTAGCGTGGATTCTTAACAAAATTTTTCTCATAGTTAATTCATTTGTTTCTAACAAATTTTATTTTGTCCAATGTTTTTCTTTATTATGCCACTTGTTGGATTCTGATAAATCAAAATCCAAATATGAAATTGGATAAAAAATGGTTATTCTGTGGTGAATGGATTCGTATATCGGTGGATGTAAGTAGGATAGTAAATGACTGTTGAATCAGCTTCGAAGAATGTACAGCGTAACTTATTAATATGAAATCTAAATATTCCTCAGGTATTACCTACCCGTTAAAATATTTTCACCATTAACAGTTTTGTACAAAAGAATTTTTAATTACAATCTTTTTGAAAATATACTTACATATATATTTTCTTCAGATATAATCATGGATTTAATGAGTTAATATGATATTAATCTCATTTGATTTACCGTTAGAACTAGAATATATAAACTCTAAAACATTGGAGATTACATAGTCTCTATGAAGAACGAAGATAATTGATGTAGAACGATACGTAGAACTATAATTACACTCGAGGTATAGAATGAGATGTTGAGGCGTGTGATGTTGAAACTTGGGTTGTTGGTGGTACTGTTGGTGCCGGTGATGTTGCTGAAGCTGGTAAGTTTTGCACCATATTCTCCAAATTAATTACTCGAGCGTGAAGTTCGTTGATTTCTTATATTATTCTGGAATGATTGTCAGTCAGAACGAGCGAATGAATAAGGTTTATAATTTTAGATAGAATATAATCGTGGCGAGATACTCTGGAAATGAGTGTGAAAGTGGTGTTTCGAATGGGTTTGCCGGTAAGTGCTTTAGGTTCTTTTCCAAGAGGTGAATTCGGTTGGTGGAAAGGATCGCCTTCTTATCGTCTCCATTGATTAAGTCGACTACGAACCATACCCATTTCGTCTAAAATAGGTGATGACTAATTGGTTGATCAATTCCGGTTACGCTGCTTTCGGAGCTTAGGTGAATATACATATCAGAATAGCGGTCAGAACAACTATCGGAATAGATTATCGGAATCCGAAGGACTCGAACTAGTTGAGGGATCCATCTGGTGCGATCATGGAATTGATTTTTGATATGCAATAGATTATAGGACTTAGTTTAATATTCCAAAATCTCATAAGTTACGGAGGATTTTTCGGAACTGACAGGCAAATTTTATAGTAACAGATACACTAAGATATAGATTAACAGATACGCTAAGATATGAATTTTGTCTATACACTATTCATGCAATCAATGCAGTAAGATGTGTCTAGACTAGGAATGATAAGCAGGTAATTTTCGACACGAAATGATAAGCAAAAGTTTTGACATGCAGACACGGTCGAAGTCCAGACTCACTAATGCATCTTAACAATTATCAGTTAGACACATTAATGCAAGACCTGGTTCGCTAAGACCACCGCTCTGATACTAACTGAAAGGACCCGTTCATACCGATTATAAACGATTCACAATAGTTGATTTCATTGCGAGGTATTTGACCTCTATATGTCACATTTTACAAATGTTGCATTCGTTTTTAAAAAGACAAACTTTCATTACATCGAAAGTTGACGGCATGCATAC
Source organism: Rutidosis leptorrhynchoides (assembly GCF_046630445.1). Classification (NCBI taxonomy): domain Eukaryota; kingdom Viridiplantae; phylum Streptophyta; class Magnoliopsida; order Asterales; family Asteraceae; genus Rutidosis; species Rutidosis leptorrhynchoides. Next base: position 77,764,882 of record NC_092337.1, on the reverse strand, counting down.
CATTTCATAATATATCCAACTATAATTGACTTAATAATATTCTTGATGAACTCAACGACTCGAATGCAACGTCTTTTGAAATATGCCATGAATGACTCCAAGTAATATCTCTAAAATGAACAAATGAACAGCGGAAGATTTCTTTCATACCTGAGAATAAACATGCTTTAAAGTGTCAACCAAAAGGTTGGTGAGTTCATAAGTTTATCGTAAATAATAAAATTCATCATTTTGATAGACCACAAGATTCAAATACAGTACACCTATCTCGTGTATGAAACCATTTTTCATAATGCTTGGCAGAGTAGGTTCGTATCCTTTTCTCCCCTGTAGGTTGCCTCGCGATTTTTAAATAATCGTGCACATATCTCGTGCACAAAACTAATACACATAACCTGTGTATAAAAATCATTCTCTCGATATATAACATTCATTTCGATTTTATTACTTAACATGGTAACCGACCTTAACATATAATGCGCATCAATAATATCCCCAAAACAGAACATCTCGTCTGTATAATATATAAACTTCAAAGTACTAAACACCACGCCCACTAGCTCTTCCGTCTAGTGAATATTCTGGGTGGGGGTGTTAAACCCGGTAGCTACCTTTAGGATTCGTGTGAATTAGGGGCATACCCGATTCTAATTCTTAGGTTACCAAGCAATAATAATCAGGGGAAAATATTCACATCAATTGGTGGCAATTATCATGTCCACATAATTCAATAATAATCCACAGAACTTCTGTCTGTATAATAATTCATTCGAGGAATATTTTGCTTGTGTTTATCTCGTCAAACATTTATAAAAGCATTTCATGTGTTCGCAGTTCAAAATATATTTTAAAAGCATTTAATAAAGCAGTTGTAGAAACAGCGCATGTATTCTCAGTCCCAAAAAATGTAAAGAGTAAAAGGGAATCAAATGAACTCACAGTACGATATTTTGTAGTAAAAATATGCATGCGACAGAACTGAACAATGCAGGGTTGGCCTCGGATTTACGAACCTATATCATTTATATGTACATTAACATATATACTCGTAATCAAATGAATTTATATATTATTAGTGCTATACTTGTTATTTAAATGATTTATGCTTTTTATTAATATCTTACATATATTTATTTTATATATCTTACTTATTAAAATAATAATAATAATAGAGTTAAGTTATATGTTTTAGATATATTTTTGTGTAACTAATATCTATTTGGTTAAAATAATACTAGTAAATAACCAAAAGTCGTAATATCTTTATAATAATAATATCAGTATTATAATACTAATAATACTCATTTTGAAATAATGATAATAATAATAATAATAAGTAAAAAAGTTGTAATGTCTTTATAATGATAATAATAACAATACTTACAATTGTAATAATCATTTTTAATAATAATAATAAAATGATAATACTAGTAATAATTTGTATGAAAATAGGATTAACAATAAGGGTGATAATAATAATGATAATAATAATGCTCATAATAATAATATTAACAAAACTAATAATTTTATTATTAATGATAATTATGATAATAATTGAGTTGTAATAATAATAATAATAATGGTAAAAGTAATAATAATAATTAATATTTATAATACTTAATAACAATAACAATAATATTAATAATAATAATAATACTTTTAATAATAATAATAATAATAATAATAATAATAATAATAATAATAATAATAACAATATTTATTAATCATAATCATAATAATAATAATAATTAATAATAAGAATAATAATAATAATTATAGTAATAATACTACCTTTAAAGTAATAATCTCAAAAAAAAATGTCGTTGCCCGGGCTCGAACCCGAGACCTCCCGCTCCCCTAACTCCTGTCCAAAACACTGCTATACTATTGTTTTTCTGATTTATACGCGAATGAAAATCTATATAGCCATTAATATGTAGCTTCGACCCACAAGTAATATAATCATCGACCCATTTATGTAAAGAGGATTCTGGCCCAAATAATTTTGCTAGCCCAATAATGAATTTTTAAGTTATTTGAACTTGTTCCAGGAGTTTGGTTACGATCAAAAAGATCAAAAGTTGCGATCCTCAAAACAGTCCAAAGCTTCCGTTCATCCTCCTCGTCTTTATTGTTTCATCATCATAATTGACTTATCATCACGATCATCGATCATTATGATCATACATCATCACTTTAATCATCATCTTTGTGATTTATAATAAAAGCAACAGGATACGGACACTGTTCATCATCTTCTCCGATGAACAGCAGCAGGCGTGCAGTAGCGGTGTTTGTAGCTGCACAGCAGTAGTCTTCTTGAATGTTTTGACGAGCAAAGGAAACAGAAGCAAGAACAATAGTGTATATTGTGATGGTTTGTAAGGGCTCACGGGTTAAACAGAAAGTAAAGAAAATAACGAGCAGGTTGCATGATATGGTGGTGGTGGCATTTGTGTTGTCATCGAAACAGAGTTGGAAAAGAGCAGACACAACGTATATTGTCAAGGTGTTAGTGTTGGGTTGTTCACGATGATGACAAAACAGTAGGTGACGGTTTTTTGGGTGTAGAGGAGGGTAGCGATTTGGGGGTTTGAAATTGAAGTATAGCTGTAGCAGTAGCAATAATTAGAATGTGAGCTGCAGTAGAAACTTTGAGCTGTTGATGTAACTAATCAGAAAACCGAAAAGAAACATGAGAGGGAAAGAGAGTAAGAAGAAGATGTGGTGATGGTGGTGGTAGCTGTAGAGTGACGGGGATGAGTGTTGTCGTGAAGGTGGTGATGGAGGTTCAAGGTGCTAACCGGGTGTGGTGATTTGTTGCTTGACATAAAAAGAAAATAAAGATGACCGATGGTTTTCATGGTTGAAGTGGTGGTTGGTGATTGCCTGGGTGATGGTGGCGATAGGTTGAAGGTGGTGGTTTATGGTGGCGGCTCACGGGGTCTTGGCCGTTGCTCATTAAAATAGAAATAACAAAATTTGAAGTAGTGCAGGAGAAGAGAAGTTTTATGTGTATCCCTATATCATATATCTAATGTATATATAAATATATGTTAGTTGGATAGATTAGGATTGAAAAAGGAGAAACAATACATAATAATTAAATCACGAGTGTATATGATTATTTAACTGCCGACACTTTCAACGGGTATCAATTCATGATCCGTTGTTAATCAGTGACGGATAAAGGTTCTCAGAATAATCCCAAACTTTTAGATTAACTATATTTATTTATTTTGGTCATTATGGTATAAAATTCAATCCATATGGTGTTAAATAAAAATTACATCAACTGTCCCTCTCATTTCTGGGTAAAATATAAAAAAATTCTAAAATTTAATAACTAGATCCTAAATACATTTTTAGTAAGCCTAAAATTTATAGAACTCATTTTCGTGTCACCGTTTATTTAAAAATCACGTCAGTTCAAATTAAACTTCTCTAAATTATAATCAAAACGTTCAACGAATATTACAATTATTTAATATTTATTTTAATACACTTTATTTATATATAGTTATGCTTTAAATAATAATTATTATAATATCTTATTTATTTTATTTTATTTTACATAATTAATTTTAAATACAACAACATATAATGTTTCAATTATTTTTCAAATTTCCATTTATATATATGTATATATACACACATAACTATTTAAAATTTATTGTTCGGGAATCGTCGAGAACGGTCGAAAGTCAATTGAATATATGAACATCATTTCAAACTTTTCTAGACACAACATTACATACTTTACTTATCGTATCGAAATCATATAAAGATTAAGTTTAAATTTAGTTGGAAATTCCCGGGTTGTCACAATAATAACTATAATAATAATGGAATGAGAAAAGAATGTATACCCTCCTAAAAAGAAATGCTCCAGACGGGACTCGAACCCATGACCACTTGCTCACCCACTAGCACTCCTCACCACTCCGCCAGTTTAGTTTTTCTGATTTATACCCCAAACAAAAATATATAACCCGCGTATATTTAGTGATTTTCATCTTCTTCCCCAACAAACAATTCAACTAGAAAGGTTTAATTATCAAAATGGCGAATTTAATTTTATTTAAGACTTATAAACAACCAGTAAAATCTATAGTTATGTTCTTGATTAACAAAAAAAAAATAAAAAAAATAAAAAAGCTGCTTCCTGCTGTCGTCGCTGTTTTGGTTTAAAAAAAAAACTTGATTTCAAATTCGTGATCGTTTTAGACAAAGCTTATATCACGAATTGTGTTTCAAATCATACCTAGAAACTTTCTCAAACATCAATTTCAACAGAAACGATCTATAAAACTTAAATTTGATTGAAGAACAAAGTTTGACTTTTTATTTCAAAAACTTTGACTTCGAAATTCGAATTCATTTTAAAGAATTGGCAACTGAAATTTTACAGATAGTTTCACTAGAGGATTCCTAACACTTCTGCATTATTAGATTTTGAAAATTGATTCGAATTCGATTTTTGGCTGAAAAGTTATAGAACAGCGGTATCGATTTTATATATCTTCATAAAATTTTGTTTGATTTTTGAAAAATCTCAGAGATGGTGCTGTATAAAAAAAATAGGAGAACGACTGGTAATAGATTTTGGATGGTTTTGATGTTAAAGTCAATAATCAGTGATAGTATTTACAAATCAAATATAGTTGAAAAGGATATGAAATTGGTTCGTACAAGTTTGTTCCCTGATTTGTAGTTTATATAATATAATAAATATTAATAAATATATTAGTAATAATAATAATTATATTAATAATAGTAATAAATAATAATGATAAAAAAATCATAAGAATGATAATAATTATATTATTAATAATAATATATTGTATTATTTTCTTTTAATAATAATTATAAGAATAATAAT